>NW_019236913.1:177341-201864 GCF_002742605.1 Olea europaea var. sylvestris
TTCGTTTAGGCCTCCGAATAATTAATTTCCGCATCAATTATGTCAGGTTGAAGATGTGTTGGATAGAAAATTAACAATGCAAAACCGCACCAGGTGCAACTTTGTCATTTGTCGTGACGGTGTCGGAATGGGCCAAAGATTGGCAGGTTGATTGGAAACAGCCCCAGAAATTGGACTCGGGGCACAGTCCCGGGATCACAGGATTTTATCCAAATTCCTTCGTTTAGGCCTCCGAATAATTAATTTCCGTATTAATTATGTCAGGTTGAAGAAGTGTTGGACAAAAAATTTACAAAGAAAAACAGCACCAGGGGCGGTTTCGACATTTGATGCGACGGTGTCGGAATGGGCCGAAATTTTGCTGGTTGATTGGAAACGGCCCAAGAAATTGGAGTCGTGGCACATACCCTGGATCACGAGATTTTAGCTAGATTCCTTCGTTTAGGCCTCCGAATAATTAATTTTCGTATTAATTATGTCAAGTTGAAGAAGTGTTGGACAGAAAATTAACAACGCAAAACTACATCAGGAGTAATTTTGTAATTTGTCGCGACGATGTCGGAATGGGCCGAAATTTGGCAGGTTGCTTGGAGACGGCCCCAGAAATTGGACTCGGGGCACATACTCGGGATCGCTGGATTTTAGCCAAATTTCGTCATTTAGGCCTCGAAATAATTAATTTTCGTATTAATTATGTTAGGTTGAAGATGTGTTGGACAGAAAATTAACAATGTAAAACCGCACCAGGGGCAGTTTTGTCATTTGTCGTGACGGTGTCGGAATGTGCCGAAATTTGATAGGTTGATTGGAAACGGCCCCAGAAAATGGACTCGGGGCACAGACAGGGGATCACGGGATTTTAGCCAAATTCCTTCGTTTAGGCCTCCGACTAATTAATTTCTGTATTAATTATGTCAGGTTGCAGAGGTGTTGAACAGAAAATTAACAAAGACAAACCGCACCAAGGGAAATTTCGTCATTTGTCGCGACGATTTCGGAATGGGCTGAAATTTTGCAGGTTATTGGAAACGGCCCCAGAAATTGGACTCGGGGCACATACCCCGGGGTCACGGGATTTTAGCCAAATTCATTCGTTTAAGCCTCCGAATAATTATTTTCCGTGTTAATTTTATCAAATTGAAGAAGTGTTGGACAGAAAATTAACAACGCAAAATCGCATCAGGGGCAATTTTGTCATTTGTTGCGACGGTGTCGAAATGGGCCGAAATTTGGTAGGTTGATTGGAAACGGCCCCAGAAATTGGACTCGGTGTACAGACCCGGGATCAAGGGATTTAGCTAAATTCTTTCGTTTAGGCTTCTGAATAATTAATTTTTGTAATAATTATTTCAGGTTGAAGAAGTGTTGGACAGAAAATTTACAAAGAAAAATAGCACCAGGGGCGGTTTCGTCATTTGTCGCGACAGTGTCGGAATGGGCCGAAATTTCGTTGCTTAATTGGAAACGACCCGAGAAATTGGAGTCGAAGCACATACCCGGGATCACGGGATTTTAGCCAAATTCCTTCATTTAGGCCTCCGAATGAATAATTTTCGTATTAATTATATCAGGCTGAAGAAGTGTTGGATAGAAAATTAACAAAGAAAAAGAACACCAGGGGAAATTTCGTTATTTGTCTCGACGTTGTCGGAATGGGCCGCAATTTGGGAGGTTGATTGGAAACGGCCCCAGAAATTGGACTCGGAGCACAGACTCGAGATCACGGGATTTTAGCCAAATTCCTTCGTTTAGGCCTCCGAATAATTAATTTCCGCATTAATTATGTCAGGTTGAAGAAGTGTTGGACAGAAAATTAACAAAGAAAAACCGTACCAAGGGCAATTTCGTCATTTGTCGCGATGGTGTCGGAATGTGCTGAAATTTGGCAGGTTGACTGGAAACAGACCCGAAAATTGGACTTGGGACACATGCCCGAGATCATGGGATTTTAGCCAAATTCCTTCGTTTAGGCCTTTGAATAATTAATTTTCGTATTAATTATGTCAGGCTGAAGATGTGTTGGATAGAAAATTATCAACGTAAAACCGCACTAGGAGCAATTTTTTCATTTGTCACGACGGTGTCGGAATGGGCCGAAATTTGGCAAGTTGATTGGAAACGGCCCCAGAAATTGGTGTCGGGGCACAGACTTGGGATCACGGGATTTTTGCCAAATTTCTTCGTTTAGGCCTCCGAATAATTAATTTTCGTATTAAATATGTCAGGTTGAAGAAGTGTTGGACAGAAAATTAACAACGCAAAATCGCACCGTGGGCAATTTCGTCATTTGTCGCGACGGTGTCGGAGTGGGCCGAAATTTGACAGGTTGATTGGAAACGCCAGCAGAAATTGGACTTGAGGCACATACCCGGGATCACGGGATTTTAGCCAAATTCTATATTTTAGACCTCTGAATAATTAATTTCCGTATTAATTATGTCAGGTTGAAGAAGTGTTGGACAGAAAATTAACAACTCAAAATCGCACCATGGGCAATTTTGTCATTTGTCGCGACGGTGTTGGAATGGGCCGAAATTTGGCAGGTTGATTGGAAATGGCCCAGAAATTGGACTCGGGGCGCAGACCATGGATCACGGGATTTTAGCCAAATTCTTTCATTTAGGCCTCCGAATAATTAATTTTCATATTAATTATGTCAGGTTGATGAAGTGTTGGACAGAAAATTAACAACGCAAAACTGCACCAGGGGCAATTTTGTCATTTGTTGCGACGGTGTCGGAATGGGCCAAAATTTGGTAGGTTAATTGGAAACGGCCCCAGAAATTCGACTCGGGGCACAGACCCGGGATCACGGGATTTTAGACAAATTCTTTCATTTAGGCCTCTGAGTAATTAATTTTCGTATTAATTATGCCAGGTTGAAGAAGTGTTGGATAGAAAATTAACAAAGAAAAATCGCATCGGGGGCAATTTCTTCATTTATCACGACGGTGACGAAATGGGCCGAAATTTAGCAGGTAGATTTAAAACGGCCCCAGAAATTGGACTCGGGGCACAGACCCGGGATCACGGGATTTTAGCCAAATTCCTTCGTTTAGGCCTCCGATTAATTTATTTCCGTATTAATTATGTCAGGTTGAAAAAATGTTTGATAGAAAATTAACAAAGAAAAACCACACCAAGGACAATTTCGTCATTGGTCGCGGCGATGTCGGAATGGGCCCAAATTTGGCATGTTGATTGGAAATGGCCCTAGAAATTGGGCCCGGGATAGAGACCCGGGATCACGGATTTTAGCCAAATTCCTTCGTTTAGGCCTTCAAATCATTAATTTCCGTATTAATTATTTCTGGTTGAAGAAGTGTTGGACAGAAAATTGACAAAGAAAAATCGCACCAGTGGAAATTTCGTCATTTGTCGCGACGGTGTCGGAATGGGCTGAAATTTTACAGGTTGATTGGAAACGGTCCGAGAAATTGGACTCAAGGCACAGACTCTAGATCACGGGATTTTTGCAAAATTCCTTCGTTTAGGCCTCCGAATAATTAATTTTCATATTAATTATGTCAGGTTGAAGATGTGTAGGACAGAAAATTAACAAAGAAAAATCGCACCTAGGCAATTTGGTTATTTGTCACGATGGTGTCGGAATGGGCCCAAATTTGGCAGGTTGATTGGAAACGGCCCAAAAATTGGACTCGAGGCATAGACCTGGGATCACAGGATTTAAACCAAATTCCCTCGTCTTGGCCTCCGAATAATTAATCTCCAAACCGCACCCGGGGCAATTTTGTCATTTGTCGCGACGGTGTCGGAATGGGTCGAAATTTGGCAGATTGATTGGAAACGGCCCCAGAAATTGGACTCGGGGCAGACACCCGGGATCAGGGGAGTTTAGCCAAATTCCTTCGTTTAGGCCTCCGAATAATTAACTTCCGGATTAATTATGTCAGGCTGAAGATGTGTTGGACAGAAAATTAACAACGCAAAATCTCACCCGGGGCAATTTCGTCATTTGTTGCGATGGTGTCGGAATGGGCCGAAATTTGGCAGGTTGATTGGAAACGGCCCCAGAAATTGGCCTCGGGTTATAAACATGGGTTCACGGGGTTTTATCCAAATTCCTTCGTTTAGGCCTCCGAATAATTAATTTTCGTATTAATTATGTCTGATTGAAGAAGTGTCGAATAGAAAATTAACAAAGAAAAACCGCACCAGGGGAAAGTTCCTCATTTGTCGCGACGGTGTTGGAATGGGTCGAAATTTGGCAGGATGATTGGAAACAGCCCGAGAAATTGGACTTGGGGCACAGACCCGGGGTCATGGGATTTTAGCCAAATTTCGTCGTTTAGGCCTCCGAATAATTAATTTCCAAATTAATTATATCAGATAGAAGATGTGTCGGATAGAAAATTAACAACGCAAAATTGTACCAGGGGAAATTTTGTCATTTGTCGCGACGGTGTCGAAATGGGCCGAAATTTGGCAGGTTGATTGGAAACGGCTCCAGAAATTGGACTCGGGGCACAGACTCGAGATCACGGGATTTTAGCGAAATTCCATCATTCAGGCCTCCGAATAATTAATTTCCATATTAATTATGTCAGGTTGAAGAAGTGTTTGATAGAAAATTAACAAAGAAAAACCGCACCGGGGGCAACTTCGTCATTTGTCGTCACGGTGTTGGAATGGGCTGAAATTTGGCAGGTAGATTTGAAACGGCCCAGAAATTGGACTCGGGGCACAGACCCGGGATCACAGGATTTTAGCCAAATTCCTTCGGTTAGGCCTCCGAATAATTAATTTTCGTATTAATTGTGTCAGGTTGAAGAAATGTTGGACCGAAAATTAACAAAGAAAAACCACACTAGGGGCAATTTCGTCATTGGTCGCGACGGTGTCAGAATAGGCCGAAATTTATCTGGTAGTTTGGAAATGGCCCTAGAAATTGGATTCGGGGCATAGACCTGGGATCACAGGTTTTAGCCAAGTTCCCTCGTTTAGGCCTCTAAATAATTAATTTCCAAACCGCACCCTAGGCAATTTCGTCATTTGACGCGGCGGTGTCGGAATGGGCCGAAATTTGAGAGGTTGTTTGGAAACGGCCCCAGAAATTGGACTCGGGGCACAGACTCAGGATCACGAGATTTTGGCCAAATTCCTTCGTTTAAGCCTCCAAATAATTAATTTTCGAATTAATTATGTCAGGTTGACGATGGCTTGGACAGAAAATTAACAACGCAAAATCGGACCAGGAGCAATTTCGTCATTTGTCGCGACAGTTTCGGAATGGGCTGAAATTTGGCAGGTTGATTGAAAACGGCCCCAGAAATTGGACTCGGGGCATAGGCATGGTGTCACGGAATTTTAGCCAAATTCTTTCGTTTAGGCCTCCGAATAATTAATTTCCATATTAATTACGTCAGGCTGAAGAAGTATTGGATAGAAAATTAACAAAGAAAAATCGCACCACGGGACATTTCATCATTTTTCGAGACAGTGTCGAAATGGGCCAAATTTTGGCGGTTGATTGGAAACGGCCCGAAAAATTGGACTCGGGGCACAGACCCGGGATCACTGGATTTTAGCAAAATTCCTTCGTTTAGGCCTCCGAATAATTAATTTTCGTATTAATTATGTTAGGTTGAAGATGTGTTTGACAGAAAATTAACAACGTAAAACCGTACCAGGGGCAGTTACGTCATTTGTCGCGACGGTGTCGGAATGGGCCAAAATTTGGCAGGTTAATTGGAAACGACCCTAGAAATTGGACTCGGGGCATAGACCCGGGATCATGGGATTTTAGCCAGATTCCTTCGTTTATGCCTCTGAATAATTAAATTACGTATTAATTAAGTCAGGTTGAAGAAGCGTTGGACAGAAAATTAACAAAGAAAAATCGCACCAGGGGCAATTTCGTTATTTGTCACGACGATGTCGGAATATTCTGAAATTTGGCTGGTTGATTGGAAATGGCCCCAGAAATTGGACTCGAGGCAAAGACCCGAGATCACTGGATTTTAGCCAAATTCCTTCGTTTAGGCCTCCGAATAATTAATTTCCGTATTAACTATGTCAGGCTGAAGATGTGTTGGACAGAAAATTAGCAACGCAAAACCGCACCAGTGGCAATTTTGTCATTTGTCATGACGGTATCGGAATGGGCTGAAATTTGGCAAGCTGATTGGAAACGGCCCCAAAAATTGGTGTCGGGGCACAGATCCGGGATCATGGGATTTTAGCCAAATTTCTTCATTTAGGCCTCCGAATAATTAATAACTGTATTAATTATGTTAGGTTGAAGAAGTGTTGGATAGAAAATTAACAACACAAAACCGCACCAGGGGTAATTTCATCATTTGTCGCTACGGTGTCGGAATGGACCGAAATTTGGCAGGTTGATTGGAAACGGCCCTAGAAATTGGACTCGGGGCACATACTCGGGATCACTGGATTTTAGCCAAATTCCTTCGTTTAGTCCTCCGAATAATTAATTTTCGTATTAATTATGTCAAGTTGAAGATGTGTTGGACAAAAAATTAACAACGTAAAACCGCACCAGGGGTAATTTTGTCATTTGTCGCGACGATGTCGGAATGGGCCGAAATTTGGCAGGTTGAATGGAAACGGCCCCGAAAATTGGACTCGGGGTATAGACCCGGGATCACAGGATTTTAGCCAAATTCCTTTGTTTAGGCCTCTAACTAATTAATTTCCGTATTAATTATGTCAGGTTGAAGAGGTGTTGAATAGAAAATTAACAAAGACAAACCGCACCAGGGGAAATTTCGTCATTTCTCGCGACGATGTCGGAATGGGCCGAAATTTGGTAGGTTGATTGGAAACGGCCCTAGAAATTGGACTCGGGGCACATACCTGGGATTACGGGATTTTAGCCAAATTCCTTCGTTTAGGCCTCCGAATAAATAATTTTCGTATTAATTATGTCAGGCTGAAGAAGTGTTGGATAGAAAATTAACAAAAAAAAACTGCAGCAGGGGAAATTTCGTCATTTGTCGCGACGGTGTCGAAATAGGCTGAAATTTGGCAGGTTGATTGGAAACGGCCCCAAAAATTGGACTCGGGGCAAAGACCCGAGATCACTGGATTTTAGCCAAATTCCTTCATTTAGGCCTCCGAATAATTAATTTCCGTATTAACTATGTCAGGCTGAAGATGTGTTGGACAGAAAATTAGCAACGCAAAACCGCACCAGTGGCAATTTTGTCATTTGTCACGACGGTATCGGAATGGGCCGAAATTTGGCAACCTGATTAGAAACGGCCCCAAAAATTGGTGTCGGGGCACAGACCCGAGATCACGGGATTTTAGCCAAATTTCTTCGTTTAGGCCTCCGAATAATTAATAACTGTATTAATTAAATATCAGGTTGAAGAAGTGTTGGACAAAAATTAACAACGCAAAATTGCACCAAGGGCAATTTCGTCATTTATCACGACGGTGCCGGAATGGACCGAAATTTAACAGGTTGATGGGAAACGCCCCAAGAAATTGGACTCGAGGCGCATACCCGGGATCCCGGGATTTTAGCCAAATTCCATCATTTAGGCCTCCGAATAATTAATTTCCGTATTAATTAAGTCAGGTTGAAGAAGTGTTGGAAAGAAAATTAACAACGTAAAACTGCACCAGGAGCAATTTCTTCATTTGTCGCGACGATGTCGGAATGGGCCGAAATTTGGCAGTTTTACTGGAAACGACCCCAGAAATTGTACTCGGGGCACATACCCCGGATCATTGGATTTTAGCCAAATTCCTTCATTTTGGCCTCCGAATAATTAATTTTCGTATTAATTATGTCAGGTTGAAGATGTGTTGGTTAGAAAATTAACATCATCAAACCGCACTAGGGGCAGTTTTGTCATTTGTCGCGACAATGTCGGAATGGGCCAAAATTTGGCAGGTGGATTGGAAACGGCCACAGGAATTGGACTCGGGGCACAGACCCGGGATCACGGGATTTTAGCCAAATTCCTTCGTTTAGGCCTCCGACTAATTAATTTCCGTATTAATTATGTCAGGTTGAAGAGGTGTTGAACAGAAAACTAACAAAGGCAAACCGCAACAAGGAAAATTTCGTCATTTGTCGCGACGGTTTCGGAATGGGCTGAAATTTGGCAGGCTATTGGAAACGGCCCCAGAAATTGGACTCGGGGCACATACCCGGGATCACGGGATTAAAGGCAAATTCGTTCATTTAGGCCTCCGAATAATTAATTTCCGTATTAATTTTGTCAGATTGAAGATTTGTTGGATAGAAAATTAACAATGCAAAATCGCATCAGGGGCAATTTTGTCATTTTTCGCGACGGTGCCAGAATGGGCCGAAATTTGGCAGTTTGATTGGAAACGGCCCCAGAAATTGGACACGGTGTACAGACCCAGGATCCTAGGATTTACCCAAATTCATTCGTTTAGGCCTCTGAATAATTAATTTCCGTAATAATTATGTCAGGTTGAAGAAGTGTTGGACAGAAAATTTACAAAGAAAAACAACACCAGGGGTGGTTTCGTCATTTAATGCGATGGTGTCGGAATGGGCCGAAATTTTACTGGTTGGTTGGAAACGAACCGAGAAATTGGAGTTGCGTCACATACCCCGGATCACGGGATTTTAGCCAAATTCCTTCGTCTAGGCCTCCGAATAAATAATTTCCGTATTAATTATGTCAGGCAAAAGAAATGTTGACATAAAATGAACGAAGAAAATCTGCACCAAGGAAAATTTCGTCATTTGTCGCGACGGTGTCGGAATGGGTCAAAACTTGGCAGGTTGATTGGAAACGGCCCCAGAAATTGGACTTGGGGCACAGACCCGCGATCACGGGATTTTAGCCAAATTCTTTCGTTTAGGCCTCTGAATAATTAATTTCCGCATTAATTATGTCAGGCTGAAGATGTGTTGGACAGAAAATTAACAACGCAAAATCGTCCCAGGGGCAATTTTGCCATTTGTCGCGACGGTGTCGGAGTGGGCCGAAATTTGGCAAGTTGATTGGAAACGGCTCCAGAAATTGGTGTCGGGGCACAGATCCTGGATCACGGGATTTTTACTAAAGTTCTTCGTTTAGGCCTCCGAATTATTAATTTCTGTATTAATTGAATGTCAGGTTGAAGAAGTGTTGGACAGAAAATTAACAACGCAAAATCGTACAGGGGCGATTTCATCATTTGTCGCGACGGTGTCAAAATGGACTGAAATTTAACAAGTTGATTGGAAACGTCCCCAGAAATTGGACTCGAGGCACATACCCGTGATCACGGGATTTTAGCCAAATTCCATCGTTTAGGCCTCCGAATAATTAATTTCCGTATTAATTATGTCAGGTTAAATAAGTGTTGGACAGAAAATTAACAACGCAAAACCGCAAAAGGAGCAATTTTGTAATTTGTTGTGACGGTGTCGGAATGGGCCGAAATTTGGCAGGTTGCTTGGAAATGGCCCCAGAAATTAGACTCGGGGCACATACCCAGGATCACTGGATTTTAGCCAAATTTCTTCATTTAGGCCTCTGAATAATTAATTTCCGTATTAACTATGTTAGGTTGAAGGTATTAATCATGTTAGGTTGAAGATGCGTTGGACAGAAAATTAAAAAAGAAAAATCGCACCAGGGGTAATTTCGTCATTTGTTGCGATGGTGTCGTAATGGGCCGAAAATTGGCAGGTTGATTGGAAACGGCCCAAGAAATTGTAGTCGAGGCACAGACCCGGGATCATGGGATTTTAGCCAAATTCCTTCGTTTAGGCCTCCGAATAATTAATTTTCGTATTACTTATGTCAGGTTGAAAAAGTGTTGGGCAGAAAATTAACAACGCAAAATTGCACCGGGGGCAATTTAGTCATTTATTGCAACGGTGTCGAAATGGGCTGAAATTTTGCAGGTTAATTGGAAACGGCCCCCGAAATTGGACTCGGGCCAAAGACCCGGGATCAGGGATTTTAGCCAGATTCCTTCGTTTAGGCCTCCGAATAATTAATTTCTGTACCACTTATGTCATGTTGAAGATGTGTTTGAGTGAAAATTAACAACACAAAACCGGACCAGGGGCAATTTCATCATTTGTCGCAACGGTGTCGGAATGGGCTGAAATTTGGCAGGTTGATTGGAAACAGCCACAGGAATTGGACTCGGGGCACAGACCCAGGATCACGGGATTTTAGTTAAATTCCTTCGTTTAGGCCTCGAGATAATTAATTTCCGTATTAATCATGTCAGGTTGAAGATGTTTTGGACAAAAAATTAACAATATAAAACCGTACCAGGGGCAATTTTGTCATTTGTCGCGATGGTATCGGAATGGACCGAAATTTGGCTGGTTGATTGGAAACGGCCTCAGAAATAGGAGTTGGGACACAGACCCTGGATCACGGGATTTTTTCCAAATTCCTTCATTGAGGCCTCTGAATAATTAATTTCGTATTAATTATGTCAGGTTGAAGAAGTGTTGGACAAAAAATTAACAGAGAAAAACCGCACCAGGGGTAATTTCGTCATTTGTCGCGATTATGTCGTAATTGATCGAAATTTGGCAGGTTAATTGGAAAAGGCCCGAAAAATTGTAGTCAGGGCACAGACCCGGGATCCTGGGATTTTAGCCAAATTCCTTCGTTTAGGCCTTCAAATAATTAATTTCCGTATTAATTATGTCAGGTTGAAGAAGTGTTGGACAGAAAATTAACAACGCAAAACCGCACTAGGGGCAATTTCGTCATTTGTCACAACGGTGTCGGAATGGGCCGAAATTTGGCAGGTTGATTGAGAAAACGACCCCAGAAATTGGACTCAGGGCACAAACCCGGGATCATGGGATTTTAGCGAAATTCCTTCGTTTAGGCCTCCGAATAATTAATTTCCGTACTAATCATTTCAGGTTGAAGGTGTGTTTGAGTGAAAATTAACAACGCAAAATCGCACTAGGGGTAATTTCGTCATTTGTCGCGACGGTGTCGGAATGGGCTGAAATTTGGCCGGTTGATTGGAAACGGCCCCAGAAATTGGACTCAGGGCATGGACCCAGGATCACGAGATTTTAGCCAAATTCCTTCGTTTAGGCCTCCGAATAATTAATTTTCGTATTAATTATGTCGGGTTGAAGAAGTGTTGGGCAGAAAATTAACAACGTAAAACTGCACCAGGGGCAATTTTCTCATTTGTCACGACGGTGTTGGAATGGGTCGAAATTTGGCAGTTGATTGGAAACGGCCCCAGAAATTGGAGTAGGGGCAAAGACCCCGGATCACAAGATTTTAGCGAAATTCCTTCGTTTAGGCCTCCGAATAATTAATTTCCGTATTAATTATGTTAGTTTGAAGAAGTGTTGGACAGAAAATTAACAAAGAAAAATCGCACCAGGGGCAATTTCGTCATTTGTGGCGACAGTGTCGGAATGGGCCAAAATTTAGCTGGTTGATTTGAAACGGCCTCAGAAATTGGACTTGGGGCACAGACCCGCAATCACGGGTTTTTAGCCAAATTCCTTCGTTTGGGCCTCCGACTAATTAATTTTCGTATCAATTATGTCGGGTTGAAGACGTGTTGGACAGAAAATTAACAACGAAAAATTGTACCAGAGGCAATTTCGTCATTTGTCGCGACGGCGTCGGAATGGGCCGAAATTTGGTAGGTTGATTGGAAACTGCCCTAGAAATTGGAGTCGGGGCGCAGGCCTGGGATCACAGAATTTTAGCCAAATTCCTTCTATTAGGCCTCCGAATAATTAATTTTCGTATTAATAATGTCAAGTTGAAGATGTGTTGGACAGAAAATTAACAACGAAAAATTGTACCAGAGGCAATTTCGTCATTTGTCACGACGGTGTCGGAATGGGCCGAAATTTGGCAGGTTGATTGGAGACGGCCCCAGAAATTGCCTCGGGGCACAAACCTGGGATCATGGGATTTTAGCCAAATTCCTTCTATTAGGCCTCCGAATAATTAATTTTCGTATTAATAATGTCAAGTTGAAGATGTGTTGGACAGAAAATTAACAACGTAAAATCGCACAAGGGGCAATTTTGTCATTTGTCGCGACAGTGTCGGAAAGGGCCAAAATTTGGCAGGTTAACTGGAAACGACCCCAGAAATTGGACTCGGGGCACAAACCCGGGATCACGGAATTTCAGCTAAATTTCTTCGTTTAGGCCTCCGAATAATTAATTTTAGCATTAATTATGTCAAGTTGAGGATGTGTTGGACAGAAAATTAAGAAGGAAAAACCGCACCAGAGACAATTTCGTCATTTGTCGCGACGGTGTCGGAATTGGTCAAAACTTGGCAGGTTGATTGGAGATGGCCCCAGAAATTTGAGTCGGGGCGCATACCCGGGATCACGGGATTTTAGTCAAATTTCTTCATTTAGGCCTCCAAATAATTAATTTTCGTATTAATTATGTCAGGTTGAAGATGCGTTGGACAGAAAATTAACAAAGAATAACCGCACCAGGGGTAATTTCGTCATTTGTCGCGACGGTGTCGTAATGGGCCGAAATTTGGCAGGTTGATTGGAAACTGCCGGAGAAATTGTAGTCAGGGCACAGACACAGGATCACGGGATTTTAGCCAAATTCCATCATTTAGGGCTCTTAATAATTAATTTCCGTATTAATTATGTCAAGTTGAAGAAGTGTTGGACAAAAAATTAACAGAGAAAAACCGCATCAGGGGTAATTTTGTCATTTGTCGCGCCGGTGTCATAATTGGCCGAAATTTGGCAGGTTGATTGGAAACGGCCTAAGAAATTGTAGTCGGGGCACTGACCCAGGATCATGGGATTTTAGTCAAATTCCTGCGTTTAGGCCTCCGAATAATTAATTTTCGTATTACTTATGTCAGGTTGAAAAAGTGTTGGACAGAAAATTAACAACACAAAATCGCACCGGGGGTAATTTCGTCATTTGTCGCGACGTGTCGGAATGGGCTGAAATTTTGCAGGTTAATTGGAAGAGGCCCCAGAAATTGGACACGAGCCATAGACCCGGGATCAGGGATTTTAGCCAGATTCCTTCGTTTAGGCCACCGAATAATTAATTTCCGTACTACTTATGTCATGTTGAAGTTGTGTTTGAGTGAAAATTAACAACACAAAATCGGACCAGGGGCAATTTCATCATTTGTCGCGACGGTGTCGGAATGGGCTAAAATTTGGCAGGTTGATTGGAAACAGCCCCAGGAATTGGGCTCGAGGCACAGACCCAGGATCACGGGATTTTAGTTAAATTCCTTCGTTTAGGCCTCCAAATAATTAATTTTCGTATTAATGATGCCAGGTTGAAGATGTGTTGGACAGAAAATTAACAACGTAAAATCGTACCGGGGGCAATTTTGTCATTTGTCGCGACGGTGTCGGAATGGGCCGAAATTTGGCTGCTTGATTGGAAACGGCTTCAAAAATAGGAGTTGGGACACAGACCCGAGATCACGGGATTTTTGCCAAATTCCTTCGTTTAGGCCTCCGAATAATTAATTTCCGTATTAATTATGTCGGGTTGAAGACGTGCTGGACAAAAAATTAACAGAGAAAAATCGCACCAGGGGTAATTTCGTCATTTGTCGCGACTGTGTCGTAATGGGTCGAAATTTGGCAGGTTGATTGGAAACGGCCCGAGAAATTGTAGTCAGGGCACAAACTCGGGATCCTAGGATTTTAGCCAAATTCCTTCGCTCAGGCCTCTGAATAATTAGTTTCCGTATTAATTATGTCAGGTTGAAGAAGTGTTGGACAGAAAATTAACAACGCAAAACCGCACCACGGGCAATTTGGTCATTTGTCGCGACTGTGTCGGAATGGGCCGAAATTTCGCAGGTTGATTGGAAACGACCCCAGAAATTGGACTCAAGGCACCGACCCGGGATCACGGGATTTTAGCTAAATTCCTTCGTTTAGGCATCCGAATAATTAATTTCCGTACTTATTATGTCAGGTTGAAGGTGTGTTTGAGTAAAAATTAACAACGCAAAATCGCACCAGGGGTAATTTCGTCATTTGTCGCGACGGTGTCGGAATGGGCCAAAATTTGGCAGGTTGATTGGAAACGGTCCCAAAAATTCGACTCGGGGCACAGACTCGGGATCACAGGATTTTAGCCAAATTCCTTCGTTTAGGCCTCCGAATAATTAATTTCCGCATTAATTATGTCAGGTTGAAAAAGTGTTGGACAGAAAAATTAAAAAAGAAAAACCGCACCAGGGGCAAATTCGTCATTTGTCGTGATGGTGTCGGAATGGGTCGAAATTTGGCGGGTTGATTAGAAACGGCCTGAGAATTTGGACTCGGGGCACAGACCCGGGATCACGGGATTTTAGCCAAATTCCTTCGTTTAGGCCTCCGAATAATTAATTTTCGTATTTATTATGTCAGGTTAAAGAAGTGTTGGTCAGAAAATTAACAAAGAAAAACTGCACCAAGGGCAATTTCATCCTTTGTCGCGACGGTGTCGGAATGGGCTGAAATTTGGTAGGTTGATTGGAAACGACCCCAGAAATTGGACTCGGGGCGCAAACCTGGGACCATAGGATTTTAGCCAAATTCCTTCGTTTAGGCCTCCGAGTAATTAATTTCCGTACTAATTATGTCAGGTTGAAGATGTGTTTGAGTGAAAATTAGCAACGTAAAATTGTACCAGGGGCAATTTCATCATTTGTCGCGACGGTGTCAGAATGGGTCAAAATTTGGCGGGTTGATTGGAAACGGCCCTAGAAATTGGACCGGGGGCACAGACCCGGGATCACGGGATTTTAGCTAAATTCCTTCATTTAGGCCTCCAAATAATTAATTTCCGTATTAATTATGTCAGGTTGAAGAAGTGTTGGTCAGAAAATTAACAAAGAAAAATCGCACCAGGGGCAATTTCGTCATTTGTCGCGACGGTGTCGGAATGGGCTGAAATTTGGCAGGTTGATTGGAAATGACACCAGAAAATTGGACTCGGGGCACAGACCCGGGATCACGGGATTTTAGTCAAATTCCTTCGTTTAGGCCACCAAATAATTAATTTCCATATAAATTATTTCAAGTTGATGATGTGTTGGATAGAAAATTAACAATGTAAAACCACACCAGGGTCAATTTTGTCATTTTTCGCGACGGTGTCGGATTGCGCCGAAGTTTAACTGTTGATTGGAAATGACCCCAGTAATTGGAGTCGGGACACAGACCCGGGATCATAGGATTTTTGCCAAATTCCTTCGTTTAGGCCTCCGAATAATTAATTTTCGTATTAATTATGCTAGGTTGAAGAAGTGTCGGACAAAAAATTAACAGAGAAAAACCGTACCAGGGGTGATTTCATCATTTGTCATGGTGGTGTCGTAATTGGCCGGGTTGATTGGAAATGGCCAGAGAAATTGTAGTCAGGGCACTGACCCGGGATCATGGGATTTTAGCCAAATTCCATCGTTTAGGCCACCGAATAATCAATTTTCGTATTAATCATGTCAGGCTGAAGGAATGTTGGACAGAAAATTAACAACACAAAATCGCACCAGGGGCAATTTCGTCATTTGTCGCGACGAAGTTGGAATGGGCCGAAATTTGGCAGGTTGGTTGGAAATGGCCCCAGAAATTGGACTCGGGGCACAGACTCGGGATCATGGGATTTTAGCCAAATTCCTTCTATTTGGCCCCCGAATAATTAATTTTCATATTAACTATGTCAAGTTGAAGATGTGTTGGACAGAAAATTAACGACGTAAAACAGCACCAGGGCAATTTCGTCATTTGTCGCGACGGTGTCGGAATGGGCCGAAATTTGGCAGGTTGATTGGAAATGACCCGAGAAATTGGACTCGGGACACAGACTCGGGATCACGGGTTTTTAGACAAATTCCTTCATTTAGGCCTCCGAATAATTAATTTCCGTATTAATTTTGTCAGGTTGAAGATGTGTTGGACAGAAAATTAACAAAGAAAAACCACACCAGGGGGAATTTCGTCATTTGTCTTGACGTTATCGAAATGGGCCGAAATTTGGCAGGTTGATTGGAAACAGTCCCAGAAATTGGACTCGGGGCACAGACCCGGGAGCACAGGATTTTAGCCAAATTCCTTCTATTAGGCCCCCGAATAATTAATTTTCGTATTAACTATATCAGTTGAAGATGTGTTGGACAGAAAATTAACAACATAAAACTGTATCAGAGCAATTTCGTCATTTGTCGCGACGGTGTCGGAATGGGCCGAAATTTGGCAGGTTGATTGGAAATGGCCCTAGAAATTGGACTGGGGACACAGACCCGGGATCACGGGATTTTAGCCAAATTTCTTCGTTTAGGCCTCCGAATAATTTATTTCCGTATTAATTATGTCAGTTGAAGATGTATTGGACATAAAATTAACAACGCAAAACCGCACCAGGGGCAATTTTGTCATTTGTCACGACGGTGTCGGAATGGGCTGAAATTTAGCAGGTTTATTGGAAACGGCCCCAGAAATTGGACTCGGGGTACGGACTCAGGATCACGGAATTTTAGCCAAATTCCTTCTATTAGGCCTCTGCATAATTAATTCCCGTATTAATTATGTCAGGTTGAAGATGTGTTTGACAGAAAATTAACAACGCAAGACCGCAAAAAGGGTAATTTCGTCATTTGTCGCTACGGTGTCGGAATGGGCTGAAATTTTACAGGCTGATTGGAAACGGCCCCAGAAATTGGACTCGGGGCACAGACTTGGGATCATGGGATTTTAGCCAAATTCCTTCGTTTAGGCCTCCGAATAGTTAATTTCCCTATTAATTATGTCAGGTTGAAGATGTGTTGGATAGAAAATTAACAACGAAAAACCGCACCAGAGGCAATTTCGTCATTTGTCGCGACGGCGTCAGAATGGGCAGAAATTTGGCAGGTTGATTGGAAACGGCCCCAGAAATTGGAGTCGGGACACAGACTCGGGATCACGAGATTTTAGTCAAATTCTTTTGTTTAGGCCTCCAAATAATTAATTTCCGTATTAATTATGTCAGGTTGAAGATGTGTTGGACAGAAAATTAACAACGTTTGTCATTTGTCGCGACAGTGTCAGAATGGGCCGAAATTTGGCTGGTTGATTGGAAACGGCCCCAAAAATTGGAGTCGGGACACAGACCCGGGATCATGGGATTTTTGCCTAATTCCTTTGTTTAGGCCTCCGAATAATTACTTTCCATATTAATTATGTCAGGTTGAAGAAGTGTTGGACAAAAAATTAATAGAGAAAAACCGCACCAGGGGTAATTTCGTCATTTATCGCGACGATGTCCTAATGGGCTGAAATTTGGCAGGTTGATTGGAAACAGCTTGAGAAATTCTAGTCAGGATAGAAACCCGAGAACATGGAATTCTAGCCAAAATCCTTCGTTTAGGCCTCCGAATAATTAATTTTCGTATTAATTATGTCAGGTTGAAGAAGCGTTGGACAGAAAATTAACAACCAAAAACTGCACCGGGGGCAATTTCGTCATTTGTCGCGATAGTGTCGGAATGGGCCGAAATTTGGTAGATTGATTGGAAACGGCCCCAGAAATTGAAGTCGGGGCACAGACCCGGGATCACGGGATTTTAGCCAAATTCCTTTGTTTAGGCCTCCGAATAATTAATTTTCGTATTAATTATGTCAGGTTGAAAAAGTGTTGGACATGAAAAATTAAAAAAGAAAACCGCACCAGGGGTAAATTCGTCATTTGTCACGATAGGGACGGAATGGGCCGAAATTCGGCAGGGGCCGAAATTTGGCAGGTTGATTGGAAACGGCCTGAGAAATTAGACTCGGGGCACAGACCCGGGATCAAGGGATTTTAGCCAAATTCCTTCGTTTAGGCCTCCGAATAATTAATTTCCGTATTAATTATATCAGGTTGAAGAAGTTTTGGACATAAAATTAACAAAGAAAAACTGAACCGGGGGCAATTTCGTCATTTGTCCCGACGGTGTCGAAATGGGCCGAAATTTGGCAGGTTGATTAGAAACGACCCTAGAAATAGGACTCGGGACATAGACCCGGGATCATGAGATTTTAGCCAAATTCCTTCTTTAAGGCCTCCAAATAATTAATTTTTGTATTAATTATGTGAAGTTGAAGAAGTGTTGGACATAAAATTAACAACGCAAAATCGCACGAGGGGCAATTTCATCATTTTTCGCGAGAGTGTCAGAACTTGCCGAAATTTGGTAGGTTGATTGGAAAGGGCCCCAGAAATTGGACTCGGGGCACAAACCCGGGATCACGGGATTTTTGCCAAATTCCTTCTATTAAGCCTCCGAATAATTAATTTCCGTAATAATGATGTCAGGTTGAAGATGTGTTGGACAGAAAATTAACAACATAAAACCGCACCAGGGGCAATTTTGTCATTTGTCGCGACGGTGTCGGAATGGGCCAAAATTTGGCTGGTTGATTGGAAACGACCCCAAAAATTGGAGTCGGGACACAGATCCGGGATCATAGGATTTTTGCCTAATTCTTTCGTTTAGGCCTCATAATAATTAATTTTCGTATTAACTATGTCAGGATGAAGAAGTATTGGACAGAAAATTAACAACGAAAAATCGTACCAGGGGCAATTTCGACATTTGTCGCGACGGTATCGAAATAGGCCGAAATTTGGCTGGTTGATTGGAACGGCCCCAAAAATTGGACTCGGGGCACAGACCCGGGATTACGGAATATTAGCCAAATTCCTTCGTTTAGACCTCCGAATAATTAATTTTCATATTAATTATGTCAGGTTTAAGATGTGTTGGACAGAAAAATTAAAAAAGAAAAACCCCACCACGGGCAAATTCGTCATTTGTCGCGACGGTGTCGGATTGTGCCGAAATTTGGCAGGTCGATTGGAAACAGCCCGAGAAATTGGACTCGGGGCGCAGACCTGGGATCACGGGATATAAGCCAAACTCCTTCGTTTAGGCCTCCGAATAATGAATATCCGTATTAATTATGTCAGGTCGAAGAAGTGTTGGTCAGAAAATTAACAGAAAAAACCGCACCAGGGGCAATTTCGTCATTTGTCACGACGGTGTCGAAATGGGCCGAAATTTGGCAGGTTGATTGGAAACGACCCCAAAAATTGGAATCGGGGCACAGACCCTGGATCACGGGATATTACCCAAATTTCTTCATTTAGGCCTCCAAATAATTAATTTCCGTATTAATTATGTCAGGTTGAAGAAGTGTTGGACATAAAATTAACAACGTAAAACCGCACCAGGGGCAATTTCGTCATTTGTCGCGATGAAGTTGGAATGGGCCAAAATTTGGTAGGTTGGTTGGAAATGGCCCCAGAAGTTGGACTCGGGGCACAGACCCGGGATCATGGGATTTTAGCCAAATTCCTTCGTTTAGGCCTCCGAATAATTAATTTCTGTATTAATTATGTCTGGTTGAAGACGTCTTGGATAGAAACTAACAAAGAAAAATCGCACCAGGGGCAATTTCATCATTTGTCGCGACGGTGTCAGAATGGGCCGAGATTTGGTTGGTTGATTGGAAACGGCCCTAGAAATTGGACTCGGGGCACAGATCCGAGATTGCGGGATATTAGCCAAATTCCTTCGTTTAGGCCTCCGAATAATTAATTTCCGTATTAATTATGTCAGGTTGAAGATGTGTTGGATAGAAAAATTAAAAAAGAAAAACTGCACCAGGGGCAAATTCGTCATTTGTCGCGACGGTGTCGGATTGTGCAAAATTTGGCAGGTCGATTGGAAATAGCCTGAGAAATTGGACTCGGGGCACAGACCCGGGATCACGGGATTTAAGCTAAACTCCTTCGTTTAGGCCTCCGAATAATTAATATCCGTATTAATTATGTCCGGTTGAAGAAGTGTTGGTCAGAAAATTAACAGAAAAAATATCGCACCAGGGGCAATTTGGTCATTTGTCGCGACGGTGTCGGAATGGGCCGAAATTTGGCAGGTTGGTTGGAAACGACCCCAGAAATTGGACTTGGGGCATAGACCCTGGATCACGGGATATTAGCCAAATTCCTTCATTTAGGCCTCCAAATAATTAATTTCCGTATTAATTATGTCAGGTTGAAGAAGTGTTGGACATAAAATTAACAACGCAAAACTGCACCAGGGGCAATTTCGTCATTTGTCGTGATAAAGTTGGAATGGGCCGAAATTTGGCAGGTTGGTTGGAAATAGCCCCAGAAATTGGAGTCCGGGCATAGACCCGGGATCACGAGATTTTAGCCAAATTCCTTCTATTTGGCCCCCGAATAATTAATTTTCGTATTAACTATGTCAGGTTGAAGATGTGTTGTACAGAAAATTAACAACGCAAAACTGCACCAGGGGCAATTTTGTCATTTGTCGTGACGATGTCGGATTGGGACGAAATTTGGCAGGTTATTTGGAAACGGCCTCAGAAATTGGAGTCATGGCACGGACCCGGGATCACGGGATTTTAGCCAAATTCCTTCGTTTAGGCCTCTGAATAATTAATTTCAGCATTACTTATGTCAGGTTGAAGAAGTGTTGGACAGAAAATTAACGAAGAAAAACTGCACCAGGGGAAATTTCCTCATTTGTCACGATGGCGTCGGAATGGGCCAAAATTTGCTGGTCGATTGGAAACGCCCATGAAATTGGACTCGGGGCACAGACCCGGGATCGCGGGATTTTAGCGAAATTCCTTCGTTTAGGCCTTCGAATAATTAATTTCCGCATTAATTATGTCAGGTTGAAGAAGTGTTGGACAGAAAATTAACAAAGAAAAATCGTACAAAGGGAAATTTCATCATTTGTCGCGACGGTGTCGGAATGGGCCGAAATTTGACAGGTTGATTGGAAACGGCCCCAGAAATTGGACTCGGGGCACAGGCCTGGGATCACCGGATTTTAGCCAAATTCCTTCATTTACGTGTCCAAATAATTAATTTCTGTATTAATTATGTCGGGTTGAAGATGTGTTGGGCCGAAAATTGACAACGCAAAACCGCACCAGGGACAATTTCGTCATTTGTCGCGACAGTGTCGGAATGGGCCTAAATTTGGCAGGTTGATTGGAAACGGCCCAAGAAATTGGACTCGGGGCACATACACGAGATCACTGGATTTTAGCCAAATTCCTTCGTTTAGGCCTCCGAATAATTAATTTCCTTATTAGTTATGTTAAGCTGAAGAAGTGTTGGACAGAAAATTAACAAAGAAAAATCGCACCAGGGGCAATTTCATCATTTTTCGTGACGGTGTCGCAATGTCCTGAAATTTTGTAGGTTGATTGGAAACAGTCCCAAAAATTAGACTCCGGGCACAGACCCGGGATCACGGGATTTTAGCAAAATTCGTTCATTTAGGCCTCCGAATAATTAATTTCAGTATTAATTATGTCAGGTTGAAGATGTGTTGGACAGAAAATTAACAACGCTGAACCGCACCAGGGGCAATTTTGTCATTTGTCGCGACGTTCTCGAAATGGACCGAAATTTGGCAGGTTGATTAAAAACGGCCCCAGAAATTGGAGTCGGGTTATAGACCCGAATCACATGATTTTAGCTGAATTCCTTCATTTAGGGCTCCGAATAATTAAGTTCCGTATTAATTATGTCAGGTTGAAGAAGTGTTGGACAGAAAATTGACAACGCAAAACTGCACTATGGGCAATTTTGTCATTTGTCGCGACGGTGTCGGAATGGGCCGAAATTTGGCAGGTTGAATGGAAACGTCCCCAGAAATTGGAGTCGGGGCACAGACCTGGGATCACGAGATTTTAGCCAAATTTCGTCGTTTAGGCCTCCGAATAATTAATTTCCATATTAATTGTGTCAGGTTGAAGACGTGTTGGAAAGAAAATTAACAACGCAAAATCGCACCTGGGGCAATTTTGTCATTTGTCGCGACGGTGTCAGAATGGGCCGAAATTTGGAAGGTTGATTGTAAACGGCCCTAGAAATTGGAGTCATGGTACAGACCCGGGATCACGGGATTTTAGCCAAATTCCTTTGTTTAGGACTCCGAATAATTAATTTTCGTATTAATTATGTCAGGTTAAAGATGTGTTGGATAGAAAATTAACAACGCAAAATCACACCAGGGAAAATTTCGTCATTTGTTGCGACGGCGTCGGAATGGGCCGAAATTTGGCAGGTCGATTGGAAATGCCCCAAAATTGGACTTGGGGCACAGACCCGGGATCACGGGATTTTAACCAAATTCCTTCGTCTAGGCCTCCGAATAATTAATTTCCGCATTAATTATGTCAGGCTGAAGAAGTGTTGGACAGAAAATTAATAAAGAAAAATCGCAACAGGGGAAATTTCGTCATTTGTCGCGACGGTGTCGAAATGGGCTGAAATTTGGCAGGTTAATTGGAAACGGCCCCGAAAATTGGACTCGGGTCAAAGGCCTGGGATCATGGCATTTTAGCCAAATTCCTTCGTTTAGGCCTCTGAATAATTAATTTTCGTATTAATTATGTCAGGTTGAAGATGTGTTGGACCGAAAATTAACAATGCAAAACACCGGGGACAATTTCGTCATTTGTCGCAATGGTGTCAGAATGGGCTAAACTTTGGCAGGTTGATTGGAAACAGCCCCAAAAATTGGACCCAGGGCACAGACTCTCGATCACGAGATTTTAGCCAAATTCCTTCGTTTAGGCCTCCGAATAATTAATTTTCGTTTTAATTATGTCAGGTGGAAGATGTGTTGCACAGAAAATTAACAACGCAAAATCGCACCAGGGACAATTTCGTCATTTGTTGCGACGGTCTCGGAATGGGCCGAAATTTGGCAGGATGATTGGAACCAACCCCATAAGTTGGAGTCAGGGCGTAAGCCAGAGATCACAGGATTTTAGCCAAATTCCTTCGTTTAGGCCTCCGAATTATTAGTTTCCGTATTACTAAGTAAACCTTTCATCGGTGCTACTTTCAAAAACACTTTATCCCCAACTTGGAATTCTAAATCCTTTCTCCTTGTATCTGCATAGCTCTTTTGTCAATCCTGTGCTACCTTTATTCTTGCACAGATCTTATCGATTACCTCGACCGTCCTTTCAAATATTTCTGGTCCTAAAAATCTCTGCTCTCCGACTTCATCCCAATGAACAGGGGATCTACATCTTCTACCATAGAGAGCTTCGTATGGTGCCATTCCAATAGTTGCTTGAAAACCATTATTATAAGCGAACTCTACTAGAGGTAAGTATGACTCCCAATTACCTCCTAGATCCAAAACACATGTTCTCAGCACGTCTTCCAAAGTTTGGATGGTCCTTTTAGACTGATCATCGGACTGAGGGTGATATGTTATACTAAAGTTCAGCTTCGTTCCCATAGCTCGTTGTAGACTTTTCCAAAATTTGGACGTGAACTTTGGGTCTCTGTCAGACACAATGGATACAGGTACACCGTGTAATCTCATAACCTGTTTAATGTACAACTGTGCCAATTAGTCTAAACTGAATGTCATTTTCACTGAAAGAAAATGAGCTGACTTCTTTAGTCGACCCACTACTACCCATATAGCATTATTTCCTCTTGCTGACTTCGGGAATCCAACCACAAAGTCCATCGTGATATTTTCCCATTTCCATTCAGGTATATCTAGTGGATTTAACAATCCAGCTGGTTTCTGGTGTTTTGCCTTAACCTATTAACATACCATGCAGTTCTGCACGTACAGCCCTATACTTCTTTTCATATTTCTCCACCAAAATGTATCTCGAAGATCTCGATACATTTTCGTACCACCGGGATGTGCGGTGTACGGGGTGGAATGAACTTCTTTTAATATCTCGTTTCTCAAGACTTCATCCTTAGGCATGCAAATTCTTCCTCTAAATATCAGTGCCTGATCCTCAGCTATTCCAAAGTCCTTTTTCTTATCCGTACCAACTTCATTCTTAATCTTCTGCAAAAATGAGTCTTTATTTTGTGCTTCTATAATTCGATCTCTAAGAGTAGGTCGAATTATTAAAGCTGCTAGACGAGCAGTAACTTGTCCTGGTGTGGTAACCACTTCGATCTGTAACTTTTCCAAGTCCTTGACTAACTCCACTTGAGATGGGTAGTGACGTCAATTGTCCCATTGATTTTCTACTTAGAGCGTCGGCCACAACATTAGCCTTACCCGGATGGTAGTGAATAGTGCAGTCGTAATCGTTCACCAATTCCAACCATCGTCTTTGTCGCATATTCAATTCCTTCTGTGTAAAGAAACACTTGGGACTTTTGTGATCTATGTAGATATCACACTTCCGTCCATACAAGTAGTGTCGTCATATCTTCAAAGCGTGTACTACCGCTGCAAGTTCTAAATCATGAGTCGGGTAGTTATGCTCATGTTTCTTCAATTGTCTTGAAGCATAGGCTTTCACTTTTCCATTCTGCATTAGTACACATCCCAATCCTCATTTGGATGCATCGCTGTATATAACAAACCCTTACGTACCTTCAGGTATTTTTAATACAGGTGCTGATATCAACTTCTGCTTAAGTTCTTGGAAACTTTGTTTGCATTTTTCCGTCCATTGGAATTTTACTCCCTTCCTTGTAAGCTGTGTCATTGGTCCAGCTATTTTGGAGAATCCTTCTATGAATCGCCTATAATATCCA
>NW_019236913.1:201917-202166 GCF_002742605.1 Olea europaea var. sylvestris
ATGGTATCCCGATCATAAGTCGATCTTGGAAAATACCTTAGCTCCTTTCAGTTGATCTAACATATCCTCGATCCTCGGGAGTGGGTACTTATTCTTGATGGTTAATCGATTTATCTCCCTTTAATCGATGCACATCCTCATGCTTCCATCTTTCTTCTTTACAAACAACACCGGCACACCCCATGGAGATATGCTTGGTCGTATGAAGCCCATATCTAGGAGTTCTTGCAACTGCTTCTTTAATTCTTG
>NW_019236913.1:202246-204255 GCF_002742605.1 Olea europaea var. sylvestris
GAATTAGGTCTATGGTGAATTCCACTTATCTATCGGGTGGAATACTAGATAGATCTTCTGGAAATACATCTATGAATTTCTGTACTACTGGTACATATTCAACCCTTATCATCTCTTGTTTCCCTCCTGAGATACTTACTAGATATCCTTGACATGTTTCTTTTCTCAACATCTTCTCAGCTTGTAAAGCCGATACTAGTCGAATAAGGGGTTTCATCTTCATTCCAAGGAACGAAAATGGTTCCTCTCCTGGTTTCTGAAATGATACTTCCATTTCCTTACATTGGATGGTGGCGTAATTACAACCTAACCAATCCATGCCTCGTATTACATCAAAATCCTTCATTTCTATCATGTATAGGTTCGCTTCCATTGGTTTTCCCTCAACTTTGATACTTACTGACTTGGCTATTCTATCAGTATTCAAAGGGTTGCCCGAAGGAATAGTAACTTCTAATGTACCTTCCGGCTTATCATATGTAATACTAGATTTAGCCATAAAAGTTGTTGAAGCAAAGGAGTGTGCAGCTCCTGAATCAAACAATACATAAGCAGGTGTATTGGCTATCTGTAGAGTACCTGCTATGATAGTAGAGTTTTCCTCTACATCCTGTTGAGTCAATGCAAAAACTCGTGCTTTCCCTTTCTGGTTCTGGTCGCTGTTATCATCCTTCTTCTGGGTATGTATGGGACAATCCCTAATGATATGTCCTGGCTTGCCACATCGGAAATAGACATTTTCCCTTGTAAGTACTCACCACGATGTGTCCTTCCACACTTAGAATAGGGCACAATAACCGCCACAATGCTTTTGTTGGCATTGGCTCCACCATTAGCTTTCTTGTTCTGCCACTTGCCTTTTTTCTTGTCCTAGCCATTCCATTTCCTCTTTCCCATGATACCATTGTCCGATTGATTGAACAGTTGACCATGTTGTTCGGCGCTAGTCTTCTGGTACCAAATAGCATGAGCTCTTTCCAGCATTTCACGGTATGTGGTGAAGCGATGGGACATAAGTATCATGCTTATATCCGAGTTCAGCCCTTATTCAAACCTTCGTACCTTCTTATCTTCTGTATCCACCAGATGTGGAGCATACCTTGAAAGTTGATCAAACTTCCTCTCATACTCAGTCAGGGACATAGTCTTTTGCTTGAGTTGGAGGAATTCACTTTCTTTGTGATCCCTCAAGGACTGGGGAAAGTACTTGTCCATTAATTCCCCTTTGAATTGCTCCCAAGTCAATTCTACTTGTTGCTCAGGGGTCCTTGTCCTTGACATTGAGTCCCACCAGTGACTTGCATCACCGGAGAACATGAACTCAGCACACTGGACTTTCTGAGCGTCCGTGCACCCTATCAATCGGAATATACGCTCCAACTTGCGAAGCCACTCCTCGGCTGCAAGTGGATCAGCTGCTCCATTGAAGGTAGGGGGCTTGTGCCTTCGAAATTGCTCGACCACTGAAGCATGGTTTGGAACATTAGGAGCTAGTGGTAGGGATTGAGCTTGGTTCGGGTTTTACCTGCCTAGGTCTTGAACCGCTCAGAGAAGGTCTCTTATCAAGTTTTGGTTTGCGCGGGCCATTTCCTTTAGACAAAACATATGGTTCTTACTAGTTTCATTCTTCGAATACTAAAGCAAAGAATATAGTATTTTATTTCTTGACATAAGGGAAGCTATTAAAAGGATTTAAATCTAATCCCTATAAGTTCTATGGATCTTCTTTAGTGGAGCTTCATCTTTGGAGGACTCTTCAGGTCCGGACTCCATGTCCATCTCAACCTGTGGCTCAGGCTCAGGATCATTCTCTAAATCATCCTTGGGTTTTTCTTCGGGATCTTCTTCCTCAGCTGAAAGGTTCCTCCTTAAGCTCCTCATGGATTACATCATCCCACAAATCAATCAGGGCATGGCAATACCTCTCAAACTCGAACAGGTTTGGGTTGCCTTCTAACATTTCATCCATAACCGTGACTCCCATATCTCCCCATTGAGGTGGGAGGGAG
>NW_019236913.1:205074-233083 GCF_002742605.1 Olea europaea var. sylvestris
GAAGGGGTATGACGTACCCGAGGACACCATTTGACATACGAACATTTCTTTAACATAGAAGGGTATGCCGTACCGGAGTACCATTTGACATACAAACATTAACATGAATTGAAACTTATAACTTAACACGATTAAACACATTGCACCTCTATCAACCTTGATTGATGCTTTTGAAACTTTGAAAACTTGGATTGAAAACTTCGATGAAACTTGGACGTTGAAAGAAATGCACTCCTTGGATGTTTGAAAACCGTTGAGAATTGATGCTTGAAAACACTTCTTAAACTTCTAGGAAAAATAGTTTTCCTCCCTCTCTTTTTCTCTCTTGGAAACTCTTTCTTTAGTATGTAAAAGCTCTTGCTTTTGGTGTGAGAAAAATGAGTGAAATGAGGTCTCTATTTATAGGTAAATATCCCATAACTTAAAGCAAATGAAAGGTCAAATTTCATTTAAGAGAGAAAACATGGTGCCATTTAAGTTTGAGGTTAAATGCTTCAATTTAGTGGGGTTTTTATTGCAAAAAACGTGGGTGGCCCTTTGAGAAAAATAATTGATGAAAATAAATATTTAAATTCTAGAGAAAAACGAGAATTTTCATTTCAGGCAGTTTCGGTCAACTGGTTGTAGTCCGGTTGACATTGCACAGCCTTCAGTGTTTCTGTCATAACTTCTTCTTCTGGTATCTGATTGAGGTAATTCAAAGTGCGTTGGAAAGATAACTCAAAGAGCTACAACTTTTATTTAGATATCATATTCCAAATCAAAAGTTTCCTATGTCGAAAATGGGTCTCAAATAAGACTAAAAATCTGAAGTATACTTTAGTCATCCAATATTCATGTCTTAGTGCCACAAAGGTGTCTAGAATTATTTGGGGTTCTACAATTGATTTCCATATTAATATGTCAGGTTGAAGAAGTGTTGGACAGAAAATTAACAAAGAAAAATCTCACCAGGGGCAATTTGGTCATTTGTCGCGACGGTGTCGGAATGGGCCAAAATTTGACATGTTGATTGGAAACGGCCCTAGAATTTGGACACGGGGCACAAACTCAGGATCACGGGATTTTAGCTAAATTCATTCGTTTAGGCTTCCGAATAATTAATTTTTGTATTAATTATGTCAGGTTTAAGATGTGTTGGACAAAAAATTAACAACGCAAAACCGCACCAGAGGCAATTTTGTCATTTGTCGCGACATTGTCGGAATGGGCCGAAATTTTGCAGGTTAATTGGAAACGGCCCCAGAAATTGGAGTCGGGGCGCAGACTTGGGATCATGGGATTTTAGCCAAATTCCTTCGTTTAGGCCTCTGAATAATTAATTTTCGTATTAATTATGTCAAGTTGCTGAATTGTTGGACAGAAAATTAACAACGCAAAACCACACCAGGGGCAATTTTGTTATTTGTCGCGACGGTGTCGGAATGGACCGAAATTTGGCAGGTTGATTGGAAACGGCCCCAAAAATTGGAGTCCTAGCATAGACCCGGGATCACGGGATTTTAGCCAAATTCCTTCTTTAGGCCTTCGAATAATTAATTTCCGTATTAATTATGTCAGGTTGCAGTAGTGTTGGACAGAAAATTAACGACGCAAAACCGCACCAGGGGCAATTTTGTCATTTATCGTGACGGTGTCGAATTGGGACGAAATTTGGCGGGTTGATTGAAAACGGCCCCAGAAATTGGACTCGGGGAACAGGCTCAGTATCACGGGATTTTAGCCAAATTTCTTCGTTTAGGCCTCCGAATAATTAATTTTCATATTAATTATGTCAGGTTGATGAAGTGTTGGACAGAAAAATAACAAAGAAAAAATGCACCAGAGGCAATTTCTTCATTTATCGCGACGGTGTCGGAATGGGCCGAAATTCGGCAGGTTGATTGGAAACGACCCAAAAAATTGGACTCAGGGCACATACACGGGATCACGAGATTTTAGCCAAATTCATTCGTTTAGGCCTCCGAATAATTAATTTCCGTATTAATTATATCAGGCTGAAGAAGTGTTGGACAGAAAATTACCAAAGAAAAATCGCACCAGGGGCAATTTCGTCATTTGTTGCGACGCTGTTGGAATGGGTCGAAATTTGGCAGGTTGATTAGAAATGGCCCAATAAATTGGACTCGGGGCACAAACCCAGGATCACGGGATTTTAGCCAAATTCCTTCGTTTAGTCCTCCGAATTAATTATGTCAGGTTGAAGAAGTGTTGGGCAGAAAATTAACAACGCAAAACCGCACCTGGGGCAATTTTGTCATTTGTCGCGACGGTGTCTGATTGGGCCGAAATTTGGCAGGGTGATTGGAAATGGCCACAGAAATTGGACTTGGGGCACAGACCCGGGATCATGGGGTTTTAGCCAAATTCCTTCGTTTAGGCCTCCGAATAATTAATTTCCGGATTAATTATGTCAGATTGAAGATGTGTTGGACAGAAAATTAACAATGCAAAACCGCAAAAGTGGCAATTTTGACATTTGTCGCGACGGTGTCGGAATGGGTTGAAATTTGAGAGGTTGATAGGAAAGGGCCCCAGAAATTGGAGTCGTGGCACAGACCTGGGATCATGGGATTTTAGCCAAATTCCTTCGTTTAGGCTTCCGAATAAATAATTTTCGTATTAATTATGTCAGGTTGAAGAAGTGTTGGACAGAAAAAAATAACCAAGAAAAACCGCACCAGGGGCAATTTTGTCATTTGTCGCGAAGGTGTCGGATTGGGCTGAAATTTGGCAGGGTGATTGGAAATGGCCACAGAAATTGGACTTGGGGCACAGACCCGGGATCATGAGGTTTTAGCCAAATTCCTTCGTTTAGGCCTCCGAATAATTAATTTCCGGATTAATTATGTCAGACTGAAGATGTGTTGGACAGAAAATTAACAATGCAAAACCTTAAAAGTGGCAATTTTGTCATTTGTTGCGACACTGTCGGAATGGGTCGAAATTTGGCAGGTTGATTGGAAATGGCCCTAGAAATTGGACTCGGGGCACAGACCCGGGATCACGGGATTTTAGCCAAATTCCTTCGTTTAGGCCTCCGAATAATTAATTTCCGAATTAATTATGTCATGTTGAAGGAGTGTTGGGCAGAAAATTAACAACGCAAAACCGCACCAGGGGCAATTTTGTCATTTGTCACGACGGTGTCGGATTGGGCCGAAATTTGGCAGGGTGATTGGAAATGGCCCTAGAAATTGGACTCGGGGCACACACTCGGGATCACGGGATTTTAGCTAAATTCGTTCGTTTAGGCCTTCGAATAATTAATTTCCTTATGAGTTATGTCAGGCTGAAGAAGTGTTGGATAGAAAATTAACAAAGAAAAATCGCACCAGGGGCAATTTCGTTATTTGTCGCGATGGCGTCGAAATGGGCCGAAATTTGGCAGGTTGATTGGTAACGGCCCCTGAAATTGGATTCGGGGCTCAGGCCCGGGATCACAGGATTTTAGCCAAATTCCTTCGTTTAGACTAACGGATAATTAATTTCCATATTAATTATGTCAGGTTGAAGATGTGTTGGACAGAAAATAAACAACGCAAAATCGCATCAGGGGCAATTTTGTCATTTATTGCGACGGTGTCCGAATGGGTCGAAATTTAGCAGGTTGATTGGAAATGGTCCCAGAAATTGGGGCCGGGGCACCGACCCGGGATCACGGGATTTTAGCCAAATTCCTTCGTTTAGGCCTCCGAATAATTAATTTCCGTAATAATTATGTCAGGTTGAAGAAGTATTGGACAGAAAATTAAAAAAGAAAAACCGCACCAGGGGCAATTTCGTCATTTGTCGCGACGGTGTCAGAATGGGCCGAAATTCGACAGGTTGATTGGTAACGGCCCCTGAAATTGGATTCGGGGCTCAAACCCGGGATCACAGGATTTTAGCCAAATTCCTTCGTTTAGACCAACGAATAATTAATTTCCATATTAATTATGTCAGGTTTAAGATGTGTTGGACAGAAAATAAACAACGCAAAACCGCACCAGGGGCAATTTTGTCATTTGTCGCGACAGTGACGGAATGGGCCTAAATTTGGCAGGTTGATTGGAAACGGCCCCAGAAATTGGACTCGGGGTACGGACCCGGGATCACGGAAATTTAGCCAAATTCTTTCATTTGGGCCTCTGAATAATTAATTTCCATATTAATTATGTTAGGTTGAAGATGTGTTGGACAGAAAATTAACAAACCAAAACCGCACCAGGGGCAATTTTGTCATTTGTCGCGACGGTGTCAGAATGGTCCGAAATTTGGCAAGTTGATTGGAAACGGCCCCAGAAATTTGAGTCGTGGCACAGACCCGAGATCACGGGATTTTAGCCAAATTCCTTCGTTTAGGCCTCCGAATAATTAACTTTCATATTAATTATGTTAGGTTGACGAAGTGTTGGATAAAAAAATAACAAAGAAAAATCGCACCAGGGCAATTTCGTCATTTGTCGTGACGGTGTCGGACTGGGCCGAAATTTGGCAGGTTGATTGGAAACGGCCTGAGAAATTGGACTCGGGCACATACCCGGGATCATAGGATTTTAGACAAATCCCTTCGTTTAGGCCTCCGAATAATTAATTTTCGTATTAATTATGTCAGGCCGAAGAAGTGTTAGACAGAAAATTAACATAGAAAAACTGTACCGGGCAATTTCGTCATTTGTCGTGACGGTGTCGGAATGGGTCGAAATTTGGCAGGATGATTGGAAACGGCCCCAGAAATTGGACTCGGGGTACGGACCCAGGATCACAAAAATTTAGCCAAATTCTTTCATTTGGGCCTCTGAATAATTAATTTCCGTATTAATTATGTTAGGTTGAAGATGTGTTGGACAGAAAATTAACAAAGCAAAACCGTACCAGGGGCAATTTTGTCATTTGTCGCGACGGTGTCAGAATGGTCCGAAATTTGGCAAGTTGATTGGAAACGGCCCCAGAAATTTGAGTCGTGGCACAGACCCGAGATCACGGGATTTTAGCCAAATTCCTTCGTTTAGGCCTCCGAATAATTAACTTTCGTATTAATTATGTCAGGTTGACGAAGTGTTGGATAAAAAAATAACAAAGAAAAATCGCACCAGAGCAATTTCGTCATTTGTCGCGACGGTGTCGGACTGGGCCGAAATTTTGCAGGTTGATTGGAAATGGGCCGAGAAATTGGACTCGGGCACATACTCGGAAACATAGGATTTTAGACAAATCCCTTCGTTTAGGCCTCCAAATAATTAATTTTCGTATTAATTATGTCAGGCTGAAGAAGTGTTAGACAGAAAATTAACAAAGAAAAACTGTACCAGAGGCAATTTCGTCATTTGTCGCGACGGTGTCGGAATGGGCCGAAATTTGGCAGGTTGATTGGAAACGGCCCCAAAAATTGGACTCGGGGTACGGACCCGGGATCACGAAAATTTAGCCAAATTCGTTCGTTTGGGCCTCTGAATAATTAATTTCCGCATTAATTATGCTAGGTTGAAGATGTGTTGGACAGAAAATTAACAAAGCAAAACCGCACCAGGGGCAATTTTGTCATTTGTCGCGACGTTGTCGGAATGGACCGAAATTTGGCAGGTTGATTGAAAATGGCCCCAGAAATTGGAGTCGAGGCACAGACCCGAGATCACGGGATTTTAGCCAAATTCCTTCTTTTAGGGCTCCGAATAATTAATTTTTGTATTAATTATGTCAGGTTGAAGAAGTGTTGGATAGAAAGTTAACAACACAAAACCACACCAGTGGCAATTTTGTCATTTAACGCGACGGTGTCGGAATAGGCTGAAATTTGGCAGGTTGATTGGAAACGGCCCCAAAAATTGGAGTCAGGGCACATACCCGGGATCACGGGATTTTAGCCAAATTCCTTCGTCTAGGCCTCCGAATAATTAATTTTCGTATTAATTATATCAGGTTGAAGAAGTGTTGGACAAAAAGTTAACAACACAAAACCACACCAGGGGCAATTTTTTCATTTATCGCGACGGTGTCGGAATGGGCCGAAATTTGGCAGGTTGATTGGAAACGGCCCCAGAAATTGGAGTCGGGGCACAGACCCGGGATCACGGGATTTTAGCCAAATTCCTTCGTCTAGGCCTCCGAATAATTAATTTTCGTATTAATTATATCTGGTTGAAGAAGTGTTGGACAGAAAATTAACAAAGAAAAATCGCACCAGGGGCAATTTCTTCATTTGTCGCGATAGTTTCGGAATGGGTCGAAATTCGGCAGGTTGATTGGTAACAGCCCCTGAAATTGGATTCGGGGCTCAGACCCGGGATCACAGGATTTTAGCCAAATTCCTTCGTTTAGACTAATGAATAATTAATTTCCATATTAATTATATCAGGTTGAAGATGTGTTGGACAGAAAATAAACAACGCAAAATCGCTCCAGGGGCAATTTTATCATTTATAGCGACGGTGTCGGAATGGGCCGAAATTTGGTAGGTTGATTGGAAACAGCCCCAGAAATTGGGGCCGGGTCGGTCCCGACCCGGGATCACGGGATTTTAGCCAAATTCCTTCATTTAGGCCTCCGAATAATTAATTTCCGTAATAATTATGTCAGGTTGAAGAAGTATTGGACAAAAAATTAAAAAAGAAAAATTGCACCAGGGGCAATTTCGTCATTTGTCACGACGGTGTCGGAATGTGCAGATATTCGACAGGTTGACTGGAAACAGCCCAAGAAATTGGACTCGGGGCACATACCCGGGATCATGGAATTTTAACCAAATTCCTTCGTTTAGGCCCCCGAATAATTAATTTCCGTACTAATTATGTCAGGTTGAAGATGTTTTGGACAGAAAATTTAAACCGCAAAACCGCACTAGGGCCAATTTTGTAATTTGTCGTGACGTTGTCGGAATGGGCCGAAATTTGGCAGGTTGATCGAAAATGGCCCCATAAATTGGAGTCCGGTCACAGACCCGGGATCACGGGATTTTAGCCAAATTCCTTCGTTTAGGCCTCCGAATAATTAATTTTCGTATTAATTATGTCAGGTTGCAGAAGTGATGGACAGAAAATTAACAACGCAGAACCGCACTGGGGGCAATTTTGTCATTTGTCGCGACGGTGACGGAATGGACCGAAATTTTGCAGGTTGATTGGAAACAGCCTCAGAAATTGGTGTCGTGGCACAGACCCTGGATCACGGGATTTTAGCCAAATTCCTTCGTTTAGGCCTCCGAATAATTAATTTTCATATTAATTATGTCAGGTTGAAGAAGTGTTGAAAATAAAAATAACAAAGCAAAACCGCACCAGAGGCAATTTCGTCATTTGTCGCGACGGTGTCGGAACGGGTAGAAATTTGGCAGGTTGATTGGAAACAACACGAGAAATTGGACTCGGGGCACATACACAGGATCACAGGATTTTAGCCAAATTCATTCGTTTAGGCCTCTGAATAATTAATTTTCGTAATAATTATGTTAGGCTAAAGAAGTGTTGGACAGAAAATTAACAAAGAAAAACCGCACCAGGGGCAATTTCGTCATTTGTCGCGACGCTGTCAGAATGGGCCGAAATTTGGCAGGTTGATTGGAAACGGCCCTAGAAATTGGACTCGGGGCACAGACCCAGGATCACGGGATTTTAGCTAAATTCATTCATTTAGGCCTTCGAATAATTAATTTCCTTATTAGTTATGTCAGGCTGAAGAAGTGTTGGACAGAAAATTAACAAAGAAAAACTGCACCAGGGGCAATTTCGTCATTTGTCGCGACAGTGTCGGAATGGATCGAAATTTGGCAGGTTGATTGGAAACGACCCCAAAAATTGGAGTCGGGGGCATAGACCCGGAATCATGGGATTTTAGCCAAATTCCTTCGTTTAGGACTCCGAATAATTAATTTTCGTATTAATTATGTCAGGTTGAAGAAGTGTTGGAGAGAAAATTAACAACGCAAAACCGCACTGGGGGCAATTTTCTCATTTGTCGCGACGGTGACGGAATGGACCGAAATTTTGAAGGTTGATTGGAAACAGCCTCAGAAATTGGTGTCGTGGCACAGACCCGGGATCACGGGATTTTAGCTAAATTCCTTCATTTAGGCCTTCGAATAATTAATTTTCATATTAATTATGTCAGGTTGAAGAAGTGTTGAAAAAAAATAACAAAGAAAAACCGCACCAGAGGCAATTTCGTCATTTGTCGCGACGGTGTCGGACTGGGTCGAAATTTGGCAGGTTGATTGGAAACGACCGAGAAATTGGGCTCGGGGCACAGGATCATGGGATTTTAGCCAAATTCATTCGTTTACGCCTCCGAATAATTAATTTTCGTAATAATTATGTTAGGCTGAGGAAGTGTTGGACAGAAAATTAACAAAGAAAAATTGCACCAGGGGCAATTTCGTCATTTGTCGCGACGCTGTCGGAATGGGCCAAATTTTGGCAAGTTGATTGGAAACGGCCCTAGAAATTGGACTCGGGGCACAGACCCAGGATCTCAGGATTTTAGCTAAATTCGTTCATTTAGGCCTTCGAATAATTAATTTCCTTATTAGTTATGTTAGGCTGAAGAAGTGTTGGACAGAGAATTAACAAAGAAAAACCGCACCAGGGGCAATTTCGTCATTTGTCGCGACGGTGTTGGAATGGACCGAAATTTGGCGGTTGATTGGAAACGACCCCAAAAATTGGAGTCGGGGGCATAGACCCAGAATCACGGGATTTTAACCAAATTCCTTCGTTTAGGACTCCGAATAATTAATTTTCGTATTAATTATGTCAGGTTGAAGAAGTGTTGGAGAGAAAATTAACAACGCAAAACCGCACCTGGACCAATTTTGTCATTTGTCGCGACGGTGTCAGAATGGTCCGAAATTTGGAAGGTTGATTGGAAACGGCCCGAGAAATTGGAGTCGTGGCACAGACCCGGGATCACGGGATTTTAGCCAAATTCCTTCGTTTAGGCCTCCAAATAATAAAATTTCGTATTAACAGGTTGATGAAGTGTTGGACAAAAAAATAACAAAAAAAAATCGCACAAGGGGTAATTTCGTCATTTCTCGCGATGGTGTCGGACTGGGCCGAAATTTGGTAGGTTGATTGGAAACGGCCTGAGAAATTGGACTCTGGCACATACCCGGGATCACGGGATTTTGGACAAATCCCTTCGTCTAGGCCTCTGAATAATTAATTTCTGTATTAATTATGTCAGGCTGAAGAAGTGTTAGACAGAAAATTAATAAAGAAAAATCGCACCGGGGGTAATTTCGTCATTTGTCGCGACGGTGTCGGAATGGGCCGAAATTTGGCAGGTTGATTGGAAACGGCCCCAGAAATTGGACTCGGGACACAGACCCGGGATCACGGGAATTTAGCTAAATTCGTTCGTTTGGGCCTCTGAATAATTAATTTCCGTATTAATTATATTAGGTTGAAGATGTGTTGGACAGAAAATCAACCAAGCAAAACTGTACCAGGGGCAATATTGTCATTTGTCGCGACATTGTCGGAATGGACTGAAATTTGGCAGGTTGATTGAAAACGGCCCCAGAAATTGAAGTCGAGGCACAAACCCGAGATCATTGGATTTTAGCCAAATTCCTTAGTTTAAACCTCCGAATAATTAATTTCCCTATTAATTATGTCAGGTTGAAGATGTGTTGGACAGAAAATTAACAACGCAAAATTGCACCAAGGGCAATTTTGTCATTTGTCACGACGTTATCGGAATGGGTCGAAATTTGGCAGGTTGATTGGAGACGGCCCTAGAAATTGGAGCCGGGGCATTGACCCGGGATCACGGGATTTTAGCCAAATTCCTTCGTTTAGGCCTCTGAATAATTAATTTTCATAATAATTATGTCAGGTTGAAGATGTGTTGGACAGAGAATTAACAACGCAGAACAGCACCAGGGGCAATTTTGTCATTTGTCGCGAAGTTCTCGAAATGGACCGAAACTTGGCAGGTTGATTGGAAACGACCCCAGAAATTGGAGTCGGGGCATAGACTCGGGATCACAGGATTTTATCGAAATTCCTTCGTTTGGGCCTCCGAATAATTAATTTCCGTATTAATTATGTCAGGCTGAAAAAGTGTTGGACAGAAAATTAACAAAGAAAAATCGCACCAGGGGTAATTTCGTCATTTGTGGCAACGGTGTCAGAATGGGCCGAAATTTGGCAGGTTGATTGGAAACGGCCCCATAAATTGGAGCCAGGGCATTGACCCGGGATCACGGGATTTTAGCCAAATTCTTTCGTTTAGGCTTCCGAATAATTAATTTTCATAATAATTATGTCAGGTTGAAGATGTGTTGGACAGAGAATTAACAATGCAGAACAGCACCACGGGCAATTTTGTCATTTGTCGTGACGTTCTCGAAATGGACCAAAACTTGGCAGGTTGATTGGAAACGACCCCAGAAATTGGTGTCGGGGCATAGACTCGGGATCACGGGATTTTAGCGAAATTCCTTTGTTTAGGCCTCCGAATAATTAATTTCCTTATTAATTATGTCAGGCTGAAGAAGTGTTGGACAGAAAATTAACAAAGAAAAACCGCACCAGGGGTAATTTCGTCATTTGTAGCGACGGTGTCGGAATGGGCCAAAATTTAGCAGGTTGATTGGAAACGACCCCGAAAATTGGACTTAGGGCACAGACCCGGTATCACGTGATTTTAGCCAAATTCGATCGTTTAGGCCTCCGAATAATTAATTTTCGTACTAATTATGTCAGGTTGAAGATGTGTTGGATAGAAAAATAACCAAGAAAAACTGCACCAGAGGCAATTTCGTCATTTGTCGCGACGATGTCGGAATGGGCCGAAATTTGGCAGGTTGATTAGAAACAGCCCGAGAAATTGGACTCGGGGCACATACCCGGGATCGAGGGATTTTAGCCAAATCCCTTATTTTAGGCCTCCGAATAATTAATTTTCGTATTAATTAGTCAGGCTGAAGAAGTGTTAGACAGAAAATTAACCAAGAAAAACCACACCAAGGGCAATTTCGTTATTTGTCGCGACGGTGTCGGAATGGGCCGAAATTTGGCAGGTTGATTGGAAACGGCCCCAGAAATTGGACTCGGGGCACATACCAGAGGTTGTGGGATTTTAGCCAAATCCCTTCGTTTAGGCCACCGAATAATTAATTTCCGTATTAATTATGTCAGGCTGAAGAAGTGTTAGACAGAAAATTAACAAAGAAAAACCGCACCAGGGGCAATTTCGTTATTTGTCACGACGGTGTCGGAATGGGCCAAAATTTGGCAGGTTGATCGGAAACGGCCCCAGAAATTGGACTTGGGGCACAGACCCAGGATCATGGGATTTTAGCCAAATTCGTTCATTTGGGCCTCTGAATAATTAATTTCCGTATTAATTATGTTAGTTTGAAGATGTGTTGGACAAAAAATTAACAAAGCAAAATCGCACCAGGGGAAATTTTGTCATTTGTCACGACGTTGTCGGAATGGACCAAAATTTGGCAGGTTGATCGAAAATGGCCACAAAAATTAGAGTCGAGGCACAGACCCGGGATCACAGGAGTTTAGCCAAATTCCTTCGTTTAGGGCTCCGAATAATTAATTTTCGTATTAATTATGTCAGGTTCAAGAAGTGTTGGACAGAAAATTAACAACACAAAACCACACCAGGGGAAATTTTATCCTTTATCGTGACGGTGTCGAAATGGGGCAAAATTTGGCAGGTTGGTTGGTAACGGCCCCAGAAATTGGAGTCGGGCACAGACCTGGGATCACGGGATTTTAGCCAAATTCCTTTGTCTGGGCCTCCGAATAATTAATTATGTCAGGTTGAAGAAGTGTTGGACAGAAAATTAACAAAGAAAAATCGCACCAGGGGCAATTTCTTCATTTGTCATGACAGTGTCGGAATGGGCCGAAATTCGGCAGGTTGATTGGTAACGGCCCCTGAAATTGGATTCGGGGCTCAGACCCGGGATCATAGGATTTTAGCCAAATTCCTTCGTTTAGACCTCCGAATAATTAATTTCCATATTAATTATGTCAAGTCGAAGATGTGTTGGACAGAAAATTAACAACGCAAAACCGCACAGGGGGCAATTTTATCATTTGTCGCGACGGTGTCGGAATGGGCCAAAATTTGGCAGGTTGATTGAAAATGGCCCCAGAAATTGGAGTCGGGGTACCGACTCGGGATCACGGGATTTTAGCCAAATTCCTTCGTTTAGGCCTCCAAATAAATAATTTCAGTAATAATTTTGTCAGGTTGAAGAAGTATTGGACAGAAAATTAAAAAAGAAAAACCGCACCAGGGGCAATTTTGTCATTTGTTGCGACGGTATCGGAATGAGTCGAAATTTGGCAGGTTGATTGGAAACAACCCGAGAAATTGGACTCGGGGCACATACCCGGGATCACGGGATTTTAGCCAAATTCCTTCATTTAGGCCTCCGAATAATTAATTTTCGTATTAATTATGTCAGGCTGAAGATGTGTTGGACAGAAAATTAACAAAGAAAAACCGCACCAGAGGCAATTTCGTCATTTGTAGCGACGGTGTCGGAATGGGCCAGAATTTGGCAAGGTGATTGGAAACGACCCCAGAAATTGGACTCGGGGCACAAACCCGGTATCACATGATTTTTGCCAAATTCAATCGTTTAGGCCTCCGAATAATTAATTTTCGTACTAATTATTTCAGGTTGAAGATGTGTTGGATAGAAAAATAACAAAGAAAAACCGCACCGGGGCAATTTCGTCATTTGTCGCGACGGTGTCGGAATGGGCCGAATTTAATTATTCGGAGGCCTAAACGAAGGAATTTGGCTAAAATCCCATGATCCCAGGTTTGTGCCCTGACTCCAATTTCTGGGGCCATTTCTAATCAACCTGCTAAATTTCGGCCCATTTCGACACCGTCGCGGCAAATGACAAAATTGCCTTTGGTGCTATTTTGCGTTGTTAAATTTTTATCCTACACTTCAACCTGATATAATTAATATGGAAATCAATTATTTGGAGGCCTGAACAAAGGAATTTGGCTAAAATCCCATGATCCCGGGTCTGTGCCCCGACTCCAATTTCTGGGTCCGTTTCCAATGAACCTGCCAAATTTCGGCCCATTCCCACACCGTTGCGGCAAAAATGACAAAATTGCCCCTGGTGCGGTTTTGCATTGTTAATTTTCTGTCGAACACTTCTTCAACCTCACATAATTAATACGAAAATTAATTATTTGGAGGCCCGAACGAAGAAATTTGGCTAAAATCCCGTGATCCCAGGTCTGTGCCCCAACTCCAATTTCTTAGGCAGTTTCCAATCAACCTGCCAAATTTCTGCTCATTCCGACGCTGTCGCGACAAATGAAAAAATTACCCTTGGTGTGATTTTGCGTTGTTAATTTTTTTTCTAACACATCTTCAACCTGACATAATTAATAAGAAAATTAATTATTCGGAGGCCTAAACGAAGGAATTTGGCTAAAATCTCGTGACCCGGGCTGTACCCCGAGTCCTATTTCTCGGGCCATTTCCAATCAACCTGCCAAATTTCGATCAATTCCGACACCGTCGCGACAAATGAGGAAATTGCCCTGGTTGCAGTTTTGCATTGCTAATTTTCTGCTCAACACCTCTTCAACCTGACAATTAAAACGAAAATTAATTATTCGAAGGCCAGAACGAAGGAATTTGGCTAAAATCCCGTGACCCAGGGTCTGTGCCCCGAGTCCAATTTTTCGGGCCGTTTCCAATCACTGGTCAAATTTCGACCCAATCCGACATCGTCGCGACAAATGACAAAATTACCCTTGGTACGATTTTTCTTTGTTAATTTTCTGCCCAACACTTCTTCAACCTGACATAATTAATACGGAAATTAATTATTCGGAGGCCTAAACGAAGGAATTTGGCTAAAATCTCGTGATCCTAGATATGTGCCTTGAGTCCAATTTCAGGGGCCGTTTCCAACCAACCTGCCAAATTTTGGCCCATTCTGACACTATCGCGACAAATGACAAAATTACCCTTGGTGCGGTTTTTCTTTGTTAATTTTTTGTCCAACACATCTTCAGCCTAACATAATTAATACGGAAATTAATTATTCGGAGGCCTAAACGAAGGAATTTGGCTAAAATCCCATGACCCTGGGTATGTGCCCCGAGTCCAATTTCTCGGGCCGTTTCGAATCAACATGCCAAATTTCGGCCCATTCCAACACCGTCGTGATAAATGACGAAATTTGCCCTTGGTGCGATTTTGCGTTGTTAATTTTCTATCCAACACTTCTTTAGCATGACATAATTAATACGAAAATTAATTATTTGGAGGCTTAAACGAAGGAATTTGGATAAAATCTCGTGACCCCGGGTCTGTGCCCCGAGTCCAATTTCTTGGGCCATTTCCAATCAACTAGCCAAATTTCGGCCCATTCCGACACCGTCGTGACAAATGATGAAATTGCGCTTGGTGAGGTTTTTCTTTTTTAATTTTATGTCCAACACTTCTTCGACCTGATATAATTAATACAAAAATCAATTATTTGGAGGCCTAAACGAAGGAATTTGGATAAAATCTCGTGACCCCGGGTCTGTGCCCCGAGTCCAATTTCTCGAGCCGTTTCCAATCAACTTGCCAAATTTCTGTCCATTTGGACACCGTCGTGACAAATGATGAAATTGCGCTTGGTGAGGTTTTTCTTTTTTAATTTTATGTCCAACACTTCTTCGACCTGATATAATTAATACAAAAATCAATTATTTGGAGGCCTAAACGAAAGAATTTGGCTAAAACCCCGTGATCTTGGGTCTATACGCCGAGACCAATTTTTGGGGCCGTTCCAGTCAACCTGCCAAATTTCGGCCTAATCCGACACCGTCGCGACAAATGACAAAATTGCCCCTGGTGCGGTTTTGCATTGTTAATTTTCTGTCTAACACATCTTCAACTTGACACAATTAATACGAAAATTAATTATTCGGAGGCCTAGACGAAGGAATTTGGCTAAAATCCCGTGATCCCGGGTCCGTGCCCCGAGTCCAATTTCTGGGGCCTTTTCCAATCAACCTGCCAAATTTTGGCTCATTCCGACACCGTCGTGACAGATGATGAAATTGCCCCAAGTGCGATTTTTCTTTGTTAATTTTCTGTCCAACACTTCTTCAACCTGACATAAATAATATGGAAATTAATTATTTCGAGGCCTAAATGATGGAATTTGGCTAAAATCCCGTGATCTCGAGTCTATGCCCCGACTCCAATTTTTTGGGCTGTTTCCAATCAACCTGCCAAATTTTGGCGAATTTCGACACCGTCGCGACAAATAATAAAATTGCCCCTGGTGCAGTTTTGCGTTGTTAATTTTCAGTCCAACACATCTTCAACCTGACATAATTAATAAGAAAATTAATTATTCAGAGGCCTAAACGAAGGAATTTGGCTAAAATCCCGTGATCCCGGGTTTGTGCCCCAACTCTAATTTCTGGGGCCGTTTCCAATCAACCTGCCAAATTTCGGCCATTCCGACGCTGTTGCGACAAATGACAAAATTGCCTCTGGTGTGGTTTTGCGTTGTTAATTTTATGTCTAACACATCTTCAACCAGACATAATTAATACGGAAATTAATTATTCAGAGGCCTAAACGAAGGAATTAGGCTAAAATCTCGTGATCCCGGGTCTGTGCCCGAGTCCAATTTTTGGGGCCATTTCCAATCAACTTGCCAAATTTCGGACCATTCCGACACGATCGCGATAAATGACAAAATTGCCCTTGGTGCGGTTTTACGTTGTTAATTTTCTGTCCAACACATCTTCAACCTGACATAATTAATACGAAAATTAATTATTCAGAGGCCTAAACGATGGAATTTGGCTAAAATCCCGTGATCCGGGGTTTGTACCCCGAGTCCAATTTCTAAGGCCGTTTCCGATCAACCTGCCAAATTTCGGCCCATTCCAACACCGTCACGACAAATGATGAAATTGCCCCAGGTGCGATTTTTCTTTGTTAATTTTCTGTCCAACACTTCTTCAACCTGACATAATTAATACGGAAATTATTTATTCGGAGGCCTAAATGAAGGAATTTCGCTAAAATCTCGTGATCCCGAGTCTGTGCCCCGACTCCAATTTCCCTAGCGTTTCCAATCAACCTGCCAAATTTCTGCCCATTCCGACATCGTCCGACAAATAACAAAATTGCCCCTGGTGCGGGTTTACGTTGTTAATTTTCTGTCCAACACATCTTCAACATGACATAATTCATACGAAAATTAATTATTCGGAGACCTAAACGAAGGAATACGGCTAAAGTCCCATGATCCCGGGTCTGTGCCCCGAGTCCAATTTCTCGGGCCGTTTCCAATCAACCTGCCAAATTTCGGCCCATTCCGATACCGTCACCAAAAATGACGAAATTGCCCCTGGTGCGATTTTTCTTTTTTAATTTTCTGTCCAACACTTCTTTAACCTGACATAATTAATACGAAAATTAATTATTCTGAGGCCTAATCGAAAGAATTTGGCCAAAATCCCGTGATCCCAGGTCTATGCCCCGAGTCCAATTTTCGGGGTCGTTTCTAATCAACCTGCCAAATTTTAGCCCATTCCGACACCGTCGCGAAAAATGACGAAATTGGCCCTGATGCGGTTTTCTTTGTTAATTTTCTGTCCAACACTACTTCAACCTGACATAATTAATACGAAAATTAATTATTCGGAGGCCAAAACGAAGAAATTTGGCTAAAATCCCGTGATCCCGAGTCTGTGCCCTGACTCCAATTTCTGTGGCCGTTTCCAATCAACCTGCCAAATTTCGGCCCATTCCGACACCGTCACGACAAATGATAAAATTGTCCTGGTGCGGTTTTGCGTTGTTAATTTTCTGTCCAACACATCTTCAAATTGACATAATTAATACGGAACTTAATTATTCGAAGGCCTAATCGAAGGAATTTGGCTAAAATCCTGTGATCTCGGGTCCGTGCCCTGAGTCCAATTTCTGGGGCCTTCTCCAATCAACCTGCCAAATTTCGGCCCATTCCGACATCGACGTGACTGATGACGAAATTGCCCCTGGTGCGATTTTTCTTTGTTAATTTTCAATCCAACTCTTCTTCAACCTGACATAAATAATACGAAAATTAATTATTCCGAGGCCTAAATGATAGAATTTGGCTAAAATCTCTTGATCTCAGGTCTGTGCCTCGAGTCCAATTTTCGGGGCCGTTTCCAATCAACCTGCCAAATTTCGGACCATTCCGACACGGTCGCGATAAATGACGAAATTGCCCTTGGTGCGGTTTTTCGTTGTTAATTTTCTGTCCAACACATCTTCAACCTGACATAATTAATACGAAAATTAATTATTCAGAGGCCTAAACAATGGAATTTGGCTAAAGTCCCGTGATCCCGAGTTTGTGCCCCGAGTCCAATTTCTAGGGCCGTTTTCGATCAACCTGCCAAATTTCGGCCCATTCCAACAACGTCGCGATAAATGACGAAATTGCCCCAGGTGCGGTTTTTCTTAGTTAATTTTCTGTCCAACACTTCTTCAACCTGACATAATTAATACGGAAATTATTTATTCGGAGCCCTAAATGAAGGAATTTGGCTAAAATCCCGTGATCTCGAGTCTGTGCCCTGACTCCAATTTCTCTGGCCGTTTCCAATCAACCTGCCAAATTTCTGCCCATTTCGACACCCTCCGACAAATAAACAAAATTGCCCCTGGTGCGATTTTATGTTGTTAATTTTCTATCCAACACATCTTCAACCTGACATAATTAATACGGAAATTAATTATTCGGAGACTTAAACGAAAGAATATGGCTAAAGTCTCGTGATCCCGAGTCTGTGCCCCGAGTCCAATTTCTCGGGCTGTTTCCAATCAACCTGCCAAATTTCGGCCCATTCGGATACCGTCGCTAAAAATGACGAAATTGCCCCTGGTGTGGTTTTTCTTTTTTAATTTTCTGTCCAACACTTCTTTAACCTAACATAATTAATACGGAAATTAATTATTCGGAGGCCTAAACGAAGGAATTTGGCCAAAATCTCGTGATCCCAGGTCTATGCCCCGAGTCCAATTTTCGGGGCCGTTTCTAATCAACCTGCCAAATTTCAGCCCATTCCGACACCATCGCGACAAATGATGAAATTGCACCTGGTGTGATTTTTCTTTGTTAATTTTCTGTCCAACACTACTTCAACCTGACATAACTAATACGGAAATTAATTATTCGGAGACCAAAACGAAGAAATTTGGCTAAAATCCCGTGATCCCGAGTCTGTGCCCTGACTCCAATTTCTATGGCCATTTCCAATCAACCTGCCAAATTTCAGCCCATTTCGACACCGTCACAACAAATGATAAAGTTGCCCCTGGTGCAGTTTTGTGTTGTTAATTTTCTGTCCAATACATCTTCAACTTGACATAATTAATGCGGAACTTAATTATTCGGAGGCCTCATCGAAGGAATTTAGCTAAAATCCTGCGATCCAAGGTCTGTGCCCTAAATTTGATTTCTGGGGCTGTTTTCCTATCGACCTACCAAATTTCGGCCCATTCCGACACCGTCGTGACAGATGACGAAATGGTCCCTGGCTCGAATTTTCCTTATTAATTTTCTGTCCAAAACTTCTTTAACCTGACATAATGAATATGAAAATTAATTATTCCGAGGCCTAAACGATGGAATTTGGCTAAAATCCCGTGATCCCGGGCTTGTGCCCTGACTCCAATTTCGGAGCCGTTTCCGACACCGTCGTGACAAATGACAAAATTGCCCCTGGTGCAGTTTTGCGTTGTTAATTTTCTGTCGAACACATCTTCAACTTGACATAGTTAATATGGAAATTAATTAATCGAAGGCCTAAACGAAGGAAATTGGCTAAAATCTCGTGATCCCGAGTCTGTGCCCCGAGTCCAATTTCTGGGGTCGTTTCCAATCAACCTGGCAAATTTCGGCCCATTCAGACACAGTTGCGACAAAATGACAAAATTGCCCCTGGTGCGATTTTGCGTTTTTAATTTTCTATCCAACACATCTTCAACCTGACATAATTAATACGAAAATTAATTATTTGGAGGCCTAAGCGAAGGAATTTGGGAAAAATCCCGTGATCCCAGGTCTGTGCCCCGAGTCCAATCACTGGGGCCGCTTCCATCAACTTGCCAAATTTCGGCCCATTTCGACATCGTCGCTACAAATGACGAAATTGCTCCAGGTACGATTTTGCGTTGTTACTTTTCTGTCCAACACTTCTTCAACCTGACATAATTAATACGAAAATTAATTATTCGGAGGCCTAAACGAAGGAATTTGGCTAAAATCCCGTGATCCCAGGTCTGTGCCCCAACTCTAATTTCTGGGGTCGTTTCCAATCAACCTGTGAAATTTCGGCCCATTCTGATACCGTCGTGACAAATGACAAAATTGCCCCTGGTGCGATTTTGGGTTGTTAATTTTCTATCCAACACATCTTCAACCTGACATAATTAATACGGAAATTAATTATTCGGAGGCCTAAACGAAGGAATTTGGCTAAAATCCCATGATCCCAGGTCTGTGCCTCGAGTCCAATTTCTTGGCCCATTTCCAATCAACCTACCAAATTTCGGACCATTCCAACACCGTCGCGACAAATGACGAAATTAACCCTGTGAGGTTTTGCGTTGTTAATTTTCTATCCAACACATCTTCAACCTGAGATAATTAATACGGAAATTAATTATTCGGAGGCCTAAACGATGGAATTTGGCTAAAATCCCATGATCTCGGGTTTGTGTCCCGAGTCCAATTTCTGGGGTCGTTTTCGATCAACCTGCCAAATTTCGAGCCATTCCGACACCATCGCGACAAATGACAAAATTACCCCTCGTGCGGTTTTGCGTTGTTAATTTTCTGTCCAACACATCTTCAACCTAACATAATTAATACGAAAATTAATTATTCGGAGGCCTAAACGAAGGAATTTGGCTAAAATCCCGTGATCCTGGGTCTGCACCCCGAGTCTAATTTATCGGGCCGTTCCCAATCAACCTGCTAAATTTCGGCCCATTCCAAACCGTCGCGACAAATGACGAAATTGCCACGGGTGGGGCTTTTCTTTTTTAATTTTCTGTCCAACACTTCTTCAACCTGACATAATTAATACGGAACTTAATTATTCGGAGGCCTAAACGAAGGAATCTGGCTAAAATCCCGTGATCCCGGGTCTGTAATCCGATTCCAATTTCTGGGGCCGTTTCCAATCAACCTACCAAATTTCAGTCCATTACGACACCGTCGTGACAAATGACAAAATTGCTCGTGGTGCGGTTTTGCGTTGTTAATTTTCTGTCCAAAGCATCTTTAACCCGACATAATTAATACGAAAATTAATTATTCAGAGGCCTAAATGAAGGAATTTGGCTAAAATCCCGTGATCTCGGGTTTAAGCCCCAAGTCCAGTTTCTGGGGCCGTTTCCAATCAACCTGCCAAATTTCGGCCCATTCCGACACCGACATGAACGAAATTGCCCCTGGTGTGATTTTTCTTTGTTAATTTTCTATCCAACACTTCTTCAACCTGACATAATTAATACGAAAATTAATTATTCCGAGGCCTAAACGATGGAACTTGGCTAAAATCCCGTGATCCCGGTTCTGTGCCCCGACTCCAATTTCTGGGGCCATTTTCAACCAACCTGCCAAATTTCGTCCCATTCCGACACCGTCACGATGAATGACAAAATTGTCCCAGGTGCGGTTTTGTGTTGTTAATTTTCTGTCCAACACATCTTCAACCTGACATAATTAATACGAAAATTAATTATTCGGAGGCCTAAATGAAGGAATTTGGCTAAAATCCCGTGATCTCGAGTCTGTGCCCCGACTCCATTTTCTCTTGCCGTTTCCAATCAACCTGCCAAATTTCTGCCCATTCCGACACCGTCCGACAAATAAACAAAATTGCCCCTGGTGCGATTTTACGTTGTTAATTTTCTGTCCAACACATCTTCAACCTGACATAATTAATACGAAAAATAATTATTCGGAGACTTACACGAAGGAATATGGCTAAAGTCTCGTGATCCCAGGTCTGTGCCCCGAGTCCAATTCCTCGGGCTGTTTCCAATCAACCTGCCAAATTTCCGCCCATTCGGATACCGTCGCGAAAATTGACGAAATTGCCCCAAGTGCCGTTTTTCTTTTTTAATTTTTTGTCCAACACTTCTTTAACCTGACATAATTAATACGGAAATTAATTATTCAGAGGCCTAAATGAAGGAATTTGGCCAAAATCTCGTGATCCCATGTCTATGCCCCGAGTCCAATTTTCGGGGCCGTTTCTAATCAACCTGCCAAATTTCAGCCCATTCCAACATCATCGCGACAAATGATGAAATTGCCCCTGGTGCGATTTTTCTTTGTTAATTTTCTATCCAACACTACTTCAACCTGACATAATTAATACGGAAATTAATTATTCGGAGGCCAAAACGAAGAAATTTGGCTAAAATCTCGTGATCCCGAGTCTGTGCCCTGACTCCAATTTCTATGGCCATTTCCAATCAACCTGCCAAATTTCGGCCCATTCCGACACCGTCGCGACAAATGATAAAGTTGCCCCTCGTGCGGTTTTGCGTTGTTAATTTTCTGTCCAACACATCTTCAACTTGACATAATTAATGCGGAACTTAATTATTCGGAGGCCTCATCGAAGGAATTTGGCTAAAATCTTGTGATCTCGGGTCCGTGCCATGAATCTGATTTCTGGGGCTGTTTTCCAGTCAACCTACCAAATTTTGGCCCATTCCGACACCGTCGTAACATATGACGAAATGGTCCCTGGTTCGATTTTTCCTCATTAATTTTCTGTCCAACACTTCTTCAACCGGACATAATGAATACGAAAATTAATTATGCCGAGGCCTAAATGATGGAATTTGGTTAAAATCCCGTGATCCCGGGCTTGTGCCCCGACTCCAATTTCCGGAGCCGTTTCCAATCAACCTGCCAAATTTCGGCCGATTCCGACACCGTCACGACAAATGACAAAATTGCCCCTAGTGCAGTTTTGCGTTGTTAATTTTCTATTGAACACATCTTCAACCTGACATATTTAATATAGAAATTAATTAATCGGAGGCCTAAACGAAGGAAATTGGCTAAAATCCCGTGATCCCGAGTCTGTGCCCCGAGTCCGATTTCTGGGGCCGTTTCCAATCAACCTGCCAAATTTCGGCCCGTTCAGACACAGTCGCGATAAAATCACAAAATTTCCCCTGGTACGATTTTGCGATGTTAATTTCCTACCCAACACATCTTCAACCTGACATAATTAATACGAAAATTAATTATTTGAAGGCCTAAGTGAAGGAATTTGGGTAAAATCCCGTGATCTCGGGACCGTGCCCCGAGTCCAATCACTGGGGCCGTTTCCAATCAACTTGCCAAATTTCGACCCATTTCGACATCGTCTCTACAAATGACGAAATTGCTCCAGGTACGATTTTGCGGTGTTACTTTTCTGTCCAACACTTCTTCAACCTGACATAATTAATACGGAAATTAATTATTCGGAGGCCTAAACGAAGGAATTTAGCTAAAATCCCGTGATCGCAGGTCTGTGCCCCAACTTCAATTTCTGGGGCCGTTTCCAATCAACCTGTGAAATTTCTGCCCATTCTGACACCGTCGTGACAAATGATAAAAATTGCCCCTAGTGCGGTTTTGCGTTGTTAATTTTCTGTCCAACACATCTTCAACCTGACATAATTAATACGGAAATTAATTATTCAGAGGCCTAAACGAAGGAATTTGGCTAAAATCCCATGCTCCTAGGTCTGTGCCTCGAGTCCAATTTCTTGGCCCATTTCCAATCAACCAGCCAAATTTCGGCCCATTCCAACACCGTCGCGACAAATGACGAAATTACCCCTGTGAGGTTTTGCGTTGTTAATTTTCTGTCCAACACACCTTCAACCTGAGATAATTAATGCGAAAATTAATTATTCGGAGGCCTAAACGATGGAATTTGGCTAAAATCCCATGATCTCGGGTGGTGCCCCGAGTCCAATTTCTGGGGCCGTTTCCGATCAACCTGCCAAATTTCGTCCCATTCCCACACCGTTGCGACAAATGACAAAATTGCCCCTGGTGCGGTTTTCCGTTGTTAATTTTCTGTTCAACACATCTTCAACCTAACATAATTAATACGGAAATTAATTATTCGGAGGCCTAAATGAAGGAATTTGGCTAAAATCCCGTGATCCCGAGTCTGTACCCCGAGTCCAATTTATCGGGACGTTTCCAATCAACCTGCCAAATTTTGGCCCATTCCGACTTTGTCGCGACAAATGACGAAATTGCCATGGTTGGGGTTTTTCTTTTTTAATTTTCTGTCCAACACTTCTTCAACTCGACATAATTAATACGGAAATTAATTATTCGAAGGCCTAAACGAAGTAATTTGGCTAAAATCCCGTGATCCCGGGTCTGTACTCCGACTCCAATTTCTGGGGCTGTCTCCAACAACCTGCCAAATTTCGGCCCATTTTGTCACCGTCGCGACAAATGAAAAAATTGCCCATGGTGCGATTTTGTGTTGTTAATTTTCTGTCCAACACATCTTCAACCCGACATAATTGATATGAAAATTAATTATTCGGAGGCCTAAATGAAGGAATTTGGCTAAAATCTCGTGATCCCGGGTCCGTACCCCGAGTCCAGTTTCTAAGTCCGTTTCCAATCAACCGGCCAAATTTCGACCCATTCAGACACAGTCGCGACAAAATGACAAAATTGCCCCTAGTACGGTTTTGCTTGTTAATTTTCTATCCAACACATCTTCGACCTAACATAATTAGTACAAAAATTAATTATTTGGAGGCCTACGTGAAGGAATTTGGCTAAAATCTCGTGATCCCGGGTCCGTGCCCCGAGTCCAATTACTGGGGCCATTTCCAATCAACTTGCCAAATTTCGGCCCATTTCGACACCGTCGCTACAAATGACGAAATTGCTCTAGGTACAATTTTGCGTTGTTAATTTTCTGCCCAACACTTCTTCAACCTGACATAATTAATACTGAAATTAATTATTTGGAGGCCTAAACGAAGGAATTTGGCTAAACTCCCGTGATCCCAGGTTTGTACCCCGACTCCAATTTCTGGGGCCATTTCCAATCAACCTGTGAAATTTCGGCCCATTCCGACACCGTCGCGACATATGACAAAATTGCCCCTGGTGCGGTTTTGCTTTGTTAATTTTCTGTCCCACACATCTTCAACCTGACATAATTAATATGGAAATTAATTATTCGGAGGCCTAAATGAAGGAATTTGGCTAAAATCCCGTGATCCCAGGTCTGTGCCCCGAGTCCAATTTCTTGGGCCGTTTCCAATCAACCTGTCAAATTTCGGCCCATTCCAACACCGTCGCGACAAATGACGAAATTACCCCTGTGAGGTTTTGCATTGTTAATTTTCTGTCCAACACATCTTCAACCTGACATAATTAATACGGAAATTAATTATTCGGAGGCCTAAACGATGGAAGTTGGCAAACATCCTGGGTCCGTGCCCCGAGTCAAATTTCTGCGGCCGTTTCTGATCAACCTGCCAAATTTCGGCCCATTTCGACACCGTCGCGACAAATGACAAAATTGCCCCTGGTACAGGTTTTGCGTTGTTAATTTTCTGTCCAACACATCTTCAACTTGACATAATTAATTCGGAAATTAATTATTCAGAGGCCAAAACAAAGGAATTTGGCTAAAATCCCATGATCTCGGGTCTGCACCCCAAGTCCAATTTATCGGGCCGTTTCCAATCAACCTGCCAAATTTCGGCCCATTTCGACACCGTCGCGACAAATGACGAAATTGCCACGAGTAGGGCTTTTCTTTTTTAATTTTCTGTCCAACACTTCTTCAACCTGACATAATTAATACGGAAATTAATTATTCAAAGGCCTAAACGAAGGAATTTGGCTAAAATCCCGTGATCCCGGGTCTGAGCCCCGAGTCCAATTTCTAGGGCCGTTTCCAATCAACCTGCCAAATTTTGGCCCATTCCGACACCGACATGACAGATTACGAAATTGCCCCTGGTGTGATTTTTCTTTATTAATTTTCTGTCAGACACTTCTTCAACCAGACATAATTAATACGAAAATTAATTATTCTGAGGCCTAAATGATGGAACTTGGCTAAAATCCCGTGAACCCGGTTCTGTGCCCCGAATCCAATTTCTGGGGCCATTTTCAATCAACATGCCAAATTTCGTCCCATTCCGACACCGACGCGACGAATGACAAAATTGTCCCAGGTGCGGTTTTGCGTTGTTAATTTTCTGTCCAACACATCTTCAACCTGACATAATTAATACGAAAAACAATTATTCGGAGGCTTAAACGAAGGAATTTGGCTAAAATCCCGTGATCCCGGGTCTGTGCCCCGAGTCCAATTTCTGGGGCCGTTTCCAATCAACCTACCGAATTTCGGCCCATTCCGACACCGTCGTGACAAATGACGAAATTGCCCCTAGTGCGGTTTTTCTTTGTTAATTTTTCTGTCCAACACTTCTTCAACCTGACATAATTAATACGAAAATTAATTATTCGGAGGCCAAAATGAAGGAATTTGGCTAAAATCCCGTGATCCTGAGTCAGTAACCCGACTCCAATTTTTGGGGGCCGTTTCCAATCAACCAGCCAAATTTCGGCCCATTCCGACTCCGTCGCGACAAACGACGAAATTGCCCTTGGTACGGTTTTGCGTTGTTAATTTTCTGTCCAACACATTTTCAACCTGACATAATTAATACGGAAATTAATTATTCGTGGGCCAAAACGATGGAATTTGGCTAAAATCCCATGATCCACGGTCTGTCCCCCGAGTCCAATTTCTGGGACCGTTTCCGATCAACCTGCCAAATTTCGGCCCATTCCAACAACGCCGCGACAAATGATGAAATTGCCCCTGTTGTGATTTTTCTTTGTTAATTTTCTGTCCTACACTTCTTCAGCCTGACATAATTAATACGGAAATTAATTATTCGGAGGCCTAAACGAAGGAATTTGGCTAAAATTCCGTGATCCCGGGTCTGTGCCCCGAGTCCAATTTCTAGGGCCGTTTCCAATCAACCTGCAAATTTCGGCCCATTCCAACACCGTCGCGGAAAATGACGAGATTGCCCCTGGTGTGGCTTTGCGTTGTTAAATTTCTATCCAACACATCTTCGACCTGACATAATTAATACAGAAATTAATTATTCAGAGGCCTAAACGAAGGAATTTGGCTAAAATCCCGTGATCCCGGGTCTGTGCCCCGAGTCCAATTTTTGCGGCCGTTTCCAATCAACCTGTCAAATTTCAGCCCATTCTGACACCTTCGCGACAAGTGACAAAATTGCCCCTGCTGCGGTTTTGCGTTGTTAATTTTTTGCCAAACACATCTTCAACCTGACATAATTAATACGAAAATTAATTATCCGAAGGCCTAAACGAAGGAATTTGGATAAAATCCCATGATCCCGGGTCTGTGCCTCGAGTTCAATTTCTCGGGCCGTTTCCAATCAACCTGCCAAATTTCGAACCACTCCGACGTCGTCACGACAAATGGCGAAATTGCCCCTGGTGCGATTTTACGTTGTTAATTTTCTATCCAACACGTCTTCAACCTGACATAATTAATACAGAAGTTAATTATTTAGGAATTTAGCTAAAATCCCATGATCCCGGGTCTGTGCCCCGAGTCCAATTTCTCGAGCCGTTTCCAATCAACCTGCCAAATTTCGGCCCATTCGAAAATCGTCGCGACAAATGATGAAATTGTCCCCGATGCGATTTTTCTTTTTTAATTTTCCATCCAACACTTCTTCAACCTGACATAATTAATATGAAAATTAATTAATCGGAGGCCTAAACAAAGGAATTTGGCTAAAATCCCGTGATCCCGGGTCTCTGCCCCGAGTCCAATTTCTCGGGTGGTTTCCAATCAACCTGCAAAATTTCAGCACATTCGGACACCGTCGTGACAAATGACCAAATTGTCCTTGGTGTGGTTTTTCTTTTTTAATTTTCTGTCCTACACATCTTCAACCTGACATAATTAATACGGAAATTAATTATTCGGAGGCCTAAACGAAGGAATTTGGCTAAAATCCCGTGATCCCGGTTCCGTTCCCCGAGTCCAATTTCTGGGGCAGTTTCCAATCAACCTTCCAAATTTTGGCCCATTCCGACACTGTCGCGACGAATGACAAAATTGCCCCTGGTGCGATTTTGCGTTGTTAATTTTCTTTCCGACACATCTTCAACCTGACATAATTAATACGGAACTTAGTTATTCGGAGGCCTAATAGGAGGAATTTGGCTAAAATCCCGTGACCCGGGTCTATACCCCGAGTCCTATTTCTCAGGCCGTTTCCAATCAGCCTGCTAAATTTTGATCAATTCCGACACCGTCGCGACAAATGAGGAAATTGCCCCGGGTGCTATTTTGCGTTGCTAATTTTCTGTTCAACACTTCTTCAACCTGACATAATTAAAACGGAAATTAATTATTCGAAGGCCTGAATGAAGGAATTTGGCTAAAATCCCGTGATCCAGGGTCTGTGCCCCGAGTCCAATTTCTCGGGCCGTTTCCAATTACTGGTCAAATTTTGGGCCAATCCGACACCGTCGCGACAAATGACAAAATTACCCTTGGTGCGATTTTTGTTTGTTAATCTTCTGTCCAACACTTCTTCAGCCTGACATAATTAATATGGAAATTAATTATTCGGAGGCCTAAACGAAGGAATTTGGCTAAAATCCCGTGATCCTAGATATGTGCCCTGAGTCCAATTTCAGGGGCCGTTTCCAATCAACCTGCCAAATTTTGGCCCATTCCGACACCGTCGCGACAAATGACAAAATTACCCTTGGTGTGGTTTTTCTTTATTAATTTTTTGTCCAACACATCTTCAGCCTAACATAATTAATACGGAAATTAATTATTCGGAAGCCTATGTACCCCGAGTCCAATTTCTTGGGCCGTTTCGAATCAACATGCCAAATTTCGGTTCATTCCAACACCGTCATGACAA
>NW_019236913.1:233939-241151 GCF_002742605.1 Olea europaea var. sylvestris
TTCAACCTGACATAATTAATACGAAAATTAATTATTCAGAGGCCTAAACGATGGAATTTGGCTAAAATCCCGTGATCCCAGGTTTGTGCCCCGAGTCCAATTTCTAGGGTCGTTTCCGATCAACCTGCCAAATTTCGGCCCATTCCAACATCGTCGTGACAAATGATGAAATTGCCCCAGGTGCGATTTTTCTTTGTTAATTTTTTGTCCAACACTTCTTCAACCTGACATAATTAATACGAAAATTATTTATTCGGAGGCCTAAATGAAGGAATTTGGCCAAAATCCCGTGATCCCAAGTCTGTGCCCCGACTCCAATTTCTCTGGCCGTTTCCAATCAACCTGCCAAATTTCTACCCATTCCGACACCGTCCGAAAAATAACAAAATTGCCCCTGTTGCAGTTTTACGTTGTTAATTTTTTGTCCGACACATCTTCAACCTGACATAATTAATAGGGAAATTAATTATTCGGAGGCCTAAACGAAGGAATATGGCTAAAGTCCCGTGTTCCCGGGTCTGTGCCCCGAGTCCAATTTCTCGGGCCGTTTCCAATCAACCTGCCAAATTTCGGCCCATTTGGATACCGTCGCGAAAAATGACGAAATTGCCCCTGGTGCGGTTTTTCTTTTTTAATTTTCTGTCCAACACTTCTTTAACCTGGCATAATTAATACGGAAATTAATTATTCGGAGGCCCAAACGAAGGAATTTGTCCAAAATCCCGTGATCCCAGGTCTATGCCCCGAGTCCAATTTTCGGGGCCGTTTCTAATCAACCTGCCAAATTTCAGCCCATTCCGACACCGTCGCGACAAATGACGAAATTGCCCCTTGTGCGGTTTTTCTTTGTTAATTTTCTGTCCAACACTACTTTAACCTGACATAATTAATACGGAAATTAATTATTCGGAGGCCAAAATGAAGAAATTTGGCTAAAATCCCGTGATCCCGAGTCTGTGCCCTGACTCCAATTTCTGTGGCCGTTTCCAATCAACTTGCCAAATTTTGGCCCATTACGACACCGTCGCGACAAATGATAAAATTGCCCCTGGTGCGATTTTGCGTTGTTAATTTTCTGTCCAACACATCTTCAAATTGACATAATTAATACGGAACTTAATTATTCGAAGGCCTAATCGAAGGAATTTGGCTAAAATCCTATGATCCCAGGTCCATGCCCTGAATTCGATTTCTGGGGCTGTTTTCCAATCTACCTACCAAATTTCGGCCCATTCCGACACCGTCGTGATAGATGACGAAATGGTCCCTAGTTCGATTTTTCCTTGTTAATTTTCTGTCCAACACTTCTTTAACCTGACATGATTACTACGAAAATTAATTATTCCGAGACCTAAGCAATGGAATTTGGCTAAAATCACATCATCTCGGGTCCGTGCCCCGACGCCAATTTTCTGGGGCCCTTCCCAATCAACCTGCCAAATTTCGGCCCATTCCGACACCATCGTGACAAATGACGAAATTGCCCCTGGTGCGATTTTTCTTTGTTAATTTTCAGTCCAACACTTCTTCAACCTGACATAAATAATGCGAAAATTAATTATTCCGGGGCCTAAATGATGGAATTTGGCTAAAATCCCGTGATCTCGGGTCTGTGCCCCGACTCCAATTTTTGGGGCCGTTTCCAATCAACCTGCCAAATTTCGGCTAATTCCGGCACTGTCGCGACAAATAATAAAATTGCCCCTGGTGCTTACGTTGTTAATTTTCTGTCCAACACATCTTCAACCTGACATAATTAATACGAAAATTAATTATTCGGAGGCCTAAACGAAGGAATTTGGCTAAAATCTCGTGATCCCGGGTTTGTGCCCCAACTCCAATTACTGGGGCCGTTTCCAATCAACCTGCCAAATTTCGGCCATTCCGACGCCGACGCGACAAATGACAAAATTGCCCCTGTTGCGGTTTTGCGTTGATAATTTTCTGTCCAACACATCTTCAACCTGACATAATTAATACGGAAATTAATTATTCAGAGGCCTAAACGAAGGAATTTGGCTAAAATCTCTTGATCCCGGGTCTGTGCCCCGAGTCCAATTTTCGGGGCCGTTTCCAATCAACCTTCGGACCATTCCGACACGGTCACGATAAATGACGAAATTACCCTTGGTACGGTTTTACGTTTTTAATTTTCTCTCCAACACATCTTCAACCTGACATAATTAATACGGAAATTAATTATTCAGAGGTCTAAACGATGGAATTTGGCTAAAATCCTGTGATCCCGAGTTTATGCCCCGAGTCCAATTTCTACGGCCATTCCGATCAACCTGCCAAATTTCGGCCCATTCCATTAACGTCGCGATAAATGACGAAATTGCCCCAGGTACGGTTTTTCTTAGTTAATTTTCTATCCAACACTTCTTAAACCTAACATAATTAATACGAAAATTATTTATTCGGAGGCCTAAACGAAGGAATTTGGCTAAAATCCCGTGATCTAAGGTCTCTGTCCCGACTCCAATTTCTGGGGCCGTTTCCAATCAACCTGCGAAATTTCGGCCCATTCTGACACCGTCGCGACATATGACAAAATTGCCCCTGGTGCGGTTTTGCTTTGTTAATTTTCTGTCCAACATATCTTCAACCTGACATAATTAATACGGAAATTAATTATTTGGAGGCCTAAACGAAGGAATTTGGCTAAACTCCCGTGATCCCAGGTCTGTGCCCCGACTCCAATTTCTGGGGCCGTTTCCAATCAACCTGCCAAATTTCGGCCCATTCCAACACCGTCGCGACAAATGACAAAATTGCCCCTAGTACAGGTTTTGAGTTGTTAATTTTCTGTCCAACACATCTTCGACCTGACATAATTAATACGGAAATTAATTATTCGGAGGACTAAACGATGGAATTTGGCAAACATCCCGTGATCCCGGGTCCGTGCCCCGAGTCCAATTTCTGGCGCCGTTTCCGATCAACCTGCCAAATTTCGGCCCATTTCGATACCGTCGCGACAAATGACAAAATTGCCCCTAGTACAGGTTTTGAGTTGTTAATTTTCTGTCCAACACATCTTCGACCTGACATAATTAATACGGAAATTAATTATTCGGAGGACTAAACGATGGAATTTGGCAAACATCCCGTGATCCCGGGTCCGTGCCCCGAGTCCATTTCTGGGGCCGTTTCCGATCAACCTGCCAAATTTCGGCCCATTTCGACACCGTCGCGACAAATGACAAAATTGCCCCTAGTACAGGTTTTGCATTGTTAATTTTCTGTCCAACACATCTTCGACCTGACATAATTAATACGGAAATTAATTATTCAGAGGCCTAAACGAAGGAATTTGGCTAAAATCTCATGATCCCGATCTGCACCCCGATCCTATTTATCGGGCCGTTTCCAATCAACCTGCCAAATTTCAGCCCATTCCGACACCGTCGCGACAGATGACGAAATTGTCACGGGTGGTTCTTTTCTTTTTTAATTTTCTGTCCAACACTTCTTCAACCTAACATAATTAATACGGAAATTAATTATTCGAAGGCCTAAATGAAGGAATTTGGCTAAAATCCCGTGATCCCGGGACTGTAATCCGACTCCAATTTATGGGGCTGTTTCCAATCATCCTGCCAAATTTCGGACCACTCCGACGTCGTCGCGACAAATGGCGAAATTACCCCTGGTGCGATTTTACGTTGTTAATTTTCTATCCAACACATCTTCAACCTAACATAATTAATACAGAAATTAATTATTCAGGAATTTAGTTAAAATCCCATGATCCCGGGTCTGTGCCCCGAGTCCAATTTCTCAGGCCGTTTCCAATCAACCTGCCAAATTTCGGCCCATTCGGAAATCTTCGCGACAAATGACGAAATTGTCCCCGATGCGGTTTTTCTTTTTTAATTTTCCTTCCAACACTTCTTCAACCTGACATAATTAATACGAAAATTAATTAATCAGAGGCCTAAACAAAGGAATTTGGCTAAAATCCCCTGATCCCGGGTCTCTGCCCCGAGTCCAATTTCTCGGGCGGTTTCCAATCAACCTGCCAAATTTCGGGACATTCGGACACCGTCATGACAAATGACGAAATTGCCCCTGGTGTGGTTTTTCTTTTTTAATTTTCTATCCAACACATCTTCAACCTGACAAAATTAATATGAAAATTAATTATTCGGAGGCCTAAACGAAGAAATTTGGCTAAAATCCCGTGATCCCGGTTCTGATCCCCGAGTCCAATTTCTGGGGCCGTTTCCAATCGACCTTCCAAATTTTGGCCCATTCCGACACCGTCGCGACGAATGACAAAATTGCCCCTGGTGCGATTTTGCTTTGTTAATTTTCTATCCGACACATCTTCAACCTGACATAATTAATACGGAACCTAATTATTCGGAGGCCTAATAGAAGAAATTTGGCTAAAATCCCGTTATCCCGGGTCCGTGCCCTGAATCCGATTTCTGGGGCTGTTTTCCAATCAACCTACCAAATTTCGGCCCATTCTAACACCGTCGTGACAGATGACGAAATGGTCCCTGGTTCGATTTTTTTTTTAATTTTCTGTCCAAAACTTCTTCAACCTGACATAATTAATACGAAAATAAATTATTCGGAGGCCTAAACAAAGGAATTGGCCTAAAATCCCGTGATCTCGGGTCTGTGCCCCGAGTCCAATTTATCGGGCCGTTTCCAATCAACCTACCAAATTTCGGCCCATTCCGACACCGTCGTGACAGATGACGAAATGGTCCCTAGTTCGATTTTTCTTTGTTAATTTTTTGTCTTACACTTCTTCAACCTGACATAATTAATACAGAAATTAATTATTCCGAGGCCTAAATGATGGAATTTGTCTAAAATCCCGTGATCCCGGGCCTGTGCCCCGACTCCAATTTCTGGGGCTGTTTCCAATAAACATGCCAAATTTCGGCCGATTCCGAACCATCGCGACAAATGACAAAATTGCCCCAGGTGCAGTTTTGCCTTGTTAATTTTCTGTCCAACACATCTTCAACTTGACATATTTAATACAAAAATTAATTAATCGGAGGCCTAAACAAAGGAATTTGGCTAAAATCCCGTGATCCCGGGTCTGTGCCCCGAGTCCAATTTATCGGGCCGTTTCCAATCAACCTATCAAATTTCGGCCCATTTCGGCACCGTCACGGCTAATGACGAAATTGCCCCCGGTGTGGCTTTTCTTTGTTAATTTTCTATCCAAAACTTCTTCAACCTGACACAATTAATAAGGAAATTAATTATTCGGAGGCCTAAACAAAGGAATTTGGTTAAAATCCCATGATCCCGGGTCTATGACCTGAGTCAAATTTCTGGGCCGTTACCAATAAACCTGCCAATTTTCGGCCCATTCCGACACCGACGTGACAAATGACGAAATTGCCCCTTGTGCGATTTTTCTTTGTTAATTTTCTGTCCAACACTTCTTGAACCTGACATAATTAATACCGAAATTAATTATTCGGTCGCCTAAACGAAGGAATTTGGCTAAAATCCCGTGATCCCGAGTCTGTGCCCGACCCAAATTTCTAGGGCCGTTTCCAATCAACATATCAAATTTCGATCCATTCCGACACTATCGTGACAAATGACGAAATTGCCCCTAGTGCGGTTTTTCTTTGTTAATTTTCTGTCCAACACTTCGTCAACCTGACAAAATTAATACGGAAATTAATTATTCGGAGGCCTAAATGAAGAAATTTGGCTAAAATCCCATGATCCAGATTCTGTACCCCGACTCCAATTTCTGGGGCCGTTTCCAATCAACCTGCCAAATTTTGGCCCATTCCGACGCCGTCGCGACAAATGACAAAATTGCCCCTGGTGCAGTTTTGCGTTGTTAATTTTCTCTCCAACACATCTTCAACCTGACTTAATTAATATGGAACTTAATTAATCAGAGGCCTAAACGAAGGAATTTCGCTAAAATCCCGTGATCCCGGGTCCATGCCCCGAGTTCGATTTCTGGGGCCGTTTTCTAATCAACCTTCCAAAATTTGGCCCATTCCGACACCATCGTGACCGATGACGAAATTGTCCCTGGTGCGATTTTTCTTTGTTAATTTTCAGTCCAACACTTCTTCAACCTGACATAATTAATACGAAAATTAATTATTCCGAGGCCTAAATGATGGAATTTTGCTAAAATCCCGTGATCTCGGGTCTGTGCCCCGACTCCAATTTCTGGGGCTGTTTCCAATCAAACTGCCAAATTTCAACCGATTTCGACACCGTCGCGACAAATGACAAAATTGCCGCTGCTGCAGTTTTGCGTTGTTAATTTTCTGTCCAACACATCTTCAACCTGACATATTTAATACGGAAATTAATTATTCGGAGGCCTAAACAAAGGAATTTGGCTAAGATCCCGTGATCCCGGTTCTGTACCCCGAGTCCAATTTCTAGGGCTGTTTCCAATCAACCTGGCAAATTTCGGCCCATTCCGACACCGTCGCGACAAATGACGAAATTGCCCCTGGTGTGGCTTTTCTTTGTTAATTTTCTATCCAACACTTTTTTTAACCTGACATAATTAATACGGAAATTAATTATTAAGAAGCCTAAACGAAGGAATTTGGCTAAAATCCCGTGATCCCGAGTCTGTGCCCCGACTCCAATTTCTGGGGCTGTTTCCAATCAACCTGCCAAATTTCGGCCCATTCCGACACAATCGCGACAAATGACAAAATTGCCCATAGTACGATTTTGCGTTGTTAATTTTCTGTCCAACACATCTTCGACTTGACATAATTAATGTTAAAATTAATTATTCGGAGGCCTAAACGAAGGAATTTGGCTAAAATCCCGTGATCCTAGTTCTTTGCCTCGAGTCCAATTTCTGGGGCCGTTTCCAATCAACCTGCCAAATTTCGGCCCATTCCGACACCATCGCGACAAATGACGAAATTGCCCCCTGGTGCAGCTTTTCTTTGTTAATTTTCTGTCCAACACTTCTTCAACCTAACATAATTAATACGAAAATTAATTATTCGGAAGCCTAAACAAAGGAATTTTTCTAAAATCCCGTGATCCCGGGTCTATGCCCCGACTCCAATTTCTGGGGCCGTTTCCAATCAACCTGCCAAATTTCGACCCATTCCGACACAGTTGCGACAAATGACAAAATTGCCCATGGTGCGGTTTGGTGTTGTTAATTTTCTGTCCAACACATCTTCGACCTGACATAATTAATACAAAAATTAATTATTTAGAGGCCTA
>NW_019236913.1:247501-253407 GCF_002742605.1 Olea europaea var. sylvestris
AATTTGGCTAAAATCCCATGATCCCGAGTCTGTGCCCCGACTTTAATTTCTGGGGCCGTTTCCAATCAACCGGCCAAATTTCGACCCATTCGACACCGTCGCGATAAATAACTAAATTGCCCTTGGTGCGGCTTTACGTTGTTAATTTTCTATCCAACACATCTTCAACCTGACATAATTAATACGGAAATTAATTATTCGGAGGCCCAAACGATGGAATTTGGCTAAAATCTCGTGATCCGGGTCTGTGCCCGAAGTCCAATTTCTGGGGCCGTTTTCAATCAACCTGCCAAATTTCGGCCCATTCCGACACCGTCGCGACAAATGACGAAATTGCCCTTGGTGCGGCTTTGCGTTGTTAATTTTCTGTCCAACACATCTTCAACCTGAGATAATTGATACGAAAATTAATTATTCGGAGGCCCAAACGATGGAATTTAGCTAAAATCCCGTGATCCCGGGTCCGTGCCCCGAGTCCAATTTCTGGGACCGTTTTCGATCAACTTGCGAAACTTCGGTCCATTCCGACACCGCCGCGACAAATGACAAAATTGTCCTTGGTGCGGTTTTGCGTTGTTAGTTTTCTGTCCAACACATCTTCAACCTGACATAATTAATACGAAAATTATTTATTCGGAGGCCTAAACAAAGGAATTTGGCTAAAATCCCGTGATCCTGGGCTTGTGCCCTAAGTCCAATTTATGGGGTCGTTTCCAATCAACCTGCCCAATTTCGGCCCATTCCGACACCGTCGCGACAAATGACGAAATTTCCCCAGGTGAGATTTTTCTTTGTTAATTTTCTGTCCAACACTTCTTCAACCTGCCATAATTAATACGAAAATTAATTATTTCGAGGCCTAAACGATGGAATTCGGCTAAAATCCAGTGATCCCGAGTCTGTACCCCGTGTCTAATTTCTCTGGTCATTTCCAATCAACTCGCCAAGTTTCTGCCCATTCGGACACCGTCGCGACAAATTACGAAATTGCTCCTGGTGCGGTTTTTCTTTTTCAATTTTCTGTCAAACAATTCTTCAACCTGACATAATTAATACGAAAATTAATTATTCAGAGGCCTAAACGAAGGAATTTGGTTAAAACCCCGTGATCCCGGGTCTGTGTGTCGAGACCAATTTTTGGGGCCGTTTCCAATCAACCTGCCAAATTTCGGCCCAATCCGACATCGTCGCGACAATTGACCAAATTGCCCCTGGTGCGTTGTTGCGTTGTTAACTTTCTGTCCAACACATCTTCAACCTGACATAATAAATACGGAAATTAATTATTCGGAGGCCTAAACGAAGTAATTTGGCTAAAATCCCATGATCCCAAGTCGTTTCCCGAGTCCAATTTCTGGGGCCATTTCCAATCAACTTGCTAAATTTCAGCCCATTCCGACACCGTCGTGACAGATGACGAAATTGCCCCTGGTGCTATTTTTCTTTGTTAATTTTCTGTCCAACACTTCTTCAACCTGACATAAATAATACGAAAATTAATTATTCCGAGGCCTAAATGATGGAATTTGGCTAAAATCCAGTGATCCCGGGTCTGTACCCCAACTCCAATTTCTGGGCCGTTTCGAATCAACCTGCGAAATTTCGGCCCATTCCGACACCATCGCGGCAAATGACAAAATTGCCCCTGGTGCGGTTTTACGTTGTTAATTTTCTGTCCAACACATCTTCAACATGACATAATTAAAATGAAAATTAATTATTCGGAGGCCTAAACGAAGGAATTTGGCTAAAATCCCGTGATCCCGGGTCTGTGCCCGGAGTCCATTTTTCGGGGCCATTTCCAATCAACCTGCCAAGTTTTGGCCCACTCCGACACCGTCGTGACAAATGACGAAATTGCCACTGATGCGGTTTTGGGTTGTTAATTTTCTATCCAACACATCTTCAACCAGACATAATTAATACAAAAATTAATTAATTAGAGGCCTAAATGATGGAACTTGGCTAAAATCCCGTGATCCCGGGTCTGTGCCCCGAGTCCAATTTTCGGGGCCGTTTTCGATCAACCAGCCAAATTTCGGCCCATTCCGACAACGTCGCGATAAATGACGAAATTGCCCCTAGTGCGATTTTTCTTTGTTAATTTTCTGTCCAACACTTCTTCAACCTGACATAATTAATACGAAAATTAATTATTCGGAGGCCTAAACGAAGGAATTTGGTTAAAATCTCGTGATCCAGGGTCTGTGCCCCGACTCCAATTTTTGGGGCCGTTTCCAATCAACCTACCAAATTTCGGCCAATTTTGACAGAGTCGCAAGAAATGACAAAATTACCCCTGGTGCAGTTTTGCGTTGTTTATTTTATGTCCAACACATCTTCGACCTGACAAAATTTATACGGAAATTAATTATTCCGAGGCCTAAACGATAGAATTTGGCTAAAATCCCGTGATCCCGGGTCTGTGCCCCGACTCCAATTTCTGGGGCCGTTTGGAAGCAACCTGCCAAATTTCGACCCATTCCGACACAGTCGTGACAAATGACAAAATTGCCCCTGGTGCGATTTTGTGTTGTTAATTTTCTGCCCAACACTTCTTCAACCTGACATAATTTTACGAAAATTAATTATTCGAAGGCCTAAACGAAGGAATTTGCCTAAAATCCCTTGATCCCAGGTCTGTGCCCCGAGTCCAATTTCTCGGGCCATTTCCAATCAACCTGCCAAATTACGACGCATTCCGACACCGTCGCGACAAATGACGAAATTACCCCAGGTGCGGATTTTCTTTGTTAATTTTCTTTCCAAAAATTCTTCAACTTGACACAATTAATACGAAAATTAATTATTCGGAGGCCTAACCATTCGGCTAAAATCCCGTGATCCCGTGTCGGTGCCCCGACTCCGTTATCTGGGACCGTTTCCGATCAACCTGCCAAATTTCGGCCCATTCCGACACCGTCGCGACAAATGACAAGATTATCCGTGGTGAGGTTTTGCGTTGTTAATTTTCTATCTAACACTTCTTCAACCTGACATAATTAGTACGAAAATTAATATTTCGGAGGCCTAAACGAAGGAATTTGGCAAAAATCCCGTGATCCGGGTCTGTGCCCCGAGTTCAATTTCTCGGGCCGTTTCCAATCAACCTGCCAAATTTTGGCCCATTCCGACACTGTCGCGACAAATGACGAAATTGTCCCTGGTGCAGTTTTTATTTGTTAATTTTCTGTCCAATACTTCTTCAACATGACATAATTAATACAGAAATTAATTATTCGGAGGCCTAAACGAAGGAATTTGGCTAAAATCTAGTGATCCCGGGTCTGTGCCCCGACACCAATTTTTGGGGCCGTTTCCAATCAACTTTCCAAATTTTGGCCCATTCCGACACTGTCGTGACAAATGACAAAATTGCCCTTGGTGCTGTTTTGCGTTGTTAATTTTCTGTCCAATACATCTTCTACCTGACATAATTAATACGAAAATTAATTATTCGGAGGCCTAAATGAAGGAATTTGGTTAAAATCCCATGATCCCCGGTCTGTACCACGACTCCAATTTCTGGGACCGTTTCCAATCAATCTGCCAAATTTCGGCCCATTCCGACACAGTCTTGACGAATGACGAAATTGCACTTGGTGCGATTTTTCTTTGTTAATTTTCTGTCCAAAACTTCTTCAACCTGATATAATTAATGTGGAACTCTGCCCCAAGTCCAATTTCTGGGGCCGTTTCCAGTCGACCTGCCAAATTTTAGCCCATTCCGACACCGTCGCAACAAATGACAAAACTGCCCCTGGTGCAGTTTTGCATTGTTAATTTTCTGTCCAACACATCTTCAACCTGACATAATTAATACGAAAATTAATTATTTGGAGGCCTAAACGAAGGAATTTTGCTAAAATACCGTGATCCCGGGTCTGTGCCCCGAGTCCAATTTCTCGGGCCGTTTCCAGTCAATCTGCCAAATTTCAGCCCATTCCGACGCCGTCGTGCCAAATGACGAATTTGCCCCTGGTACAATTTTTCTTTCTTTATTTTCTGTCCAACACTTCTTCAACCTGATATAATTAATGTGGAACTGTGCCCTAAGTCCAATTTCTGGGGCCGTTTACAATCGACCTGCCAAATTTTGGCCCATTACGACACCGTCGCGACAAATGATAAAACTGCCCCTGGTGCAGTTTTGCGTTGTTAATTTTCTGTCCAACACATCTTCAACCTGACATAATTAATATGAAAATTAATTATTTGGAGGCCTAAACGAAGGAATTTGGCTAAACTACCGTGATCCCGGGTCTGTGCCCAGAGTCCAATTTCTCGGGCCGTTTCCAGTCAATCTGCCAAATTTCAGCCCATTCCGACACCGTCGTGCCAAATGACGAAATTGCCCCTGGTACAATTTTTCTTTCTTTATTTTCTGTCCAACACTTCTTCAACCTGACATAATTAATGTGGAACTGTGCCCTAAGTCCAATTTCTGGGGCCGTTTCCAATCGACCTGCCAAATTTTGGCCCATTACGACACCGTCGCGACAAATGATAAAACTGCCCCTGGTGCAGTTTTGCGTTGTTCATTTTCTGTCCAACACATCTTCAACCTGATATAATTAATAGGGAAATTAATTATTTGGAGGCCTAAACGAAGGAATTTGGCTAAAATACCGTGATCCCGGGTCTGTACCCCGATTCCAATTTCTCGGGCCGTTTCCAGTCAATCTGCCAAATTTCAGCCCATTCCGACACCGTCGTGCCAAATGACGAAATTGCCCCTGGTACAATTTTTCTTTCTTTATTTTCTATCCAACACTTCTTCAACCTGATATAATTAATGTGGAACTGTGCCCTAAGTCCAATTTCTGGGGCCGTTTCCAATCAACCTGCCAAATTTTGGCCCATTCCGACACCGTCGCGACAAATGACAAAATTGCCCCTGGTGTAGTTTTGCGTTGTTAATTTTCTGTCCAACACATCTTCAACCTGACATAATTAATACGGAAATTAATTATTTGAAGGCCTAAATGAAGGAATTTGGCTAAAATACCGTGATCCCGGGTCTACGCCCCGAGTCCAATTTCTCGGGCCGTTTCCAGTCAATCTGCCAAATTTCAGCCCATTCCGACACCGTCGTGCAAAATGACGAAATTGCCCCCGGTACAATTTTTCTTTCTTTTTTTTTTGTCCAACACTTCTTCAACCTGACATAATTAATGTGGAACTGTGCCTTAAGTCCAATTTCTGGGGCCGTTTCCAATCAACCTGCCAAATTTTGGCCCATTCCGACAACGTTGCGACAAATGACAAAACTGCCCCTGGTGCAGTTTTGCGTTGTTAATTTTCTATCCAACACATCTTCAACCTGACATAATTAATACGGAAATTAATTATTTTAAGGCCTAAATGAAGGAATTTGGCTAAAATACCGTGATCCCGGGTCTACGCCCCGAGTCCAATTTCTCGGGCCGTTTCCAGTCAATCTGCCAAATTTCAGCCCATTCCGACACCGTCCTGCAAAATGACGAAATTGCCCCTGGTACAATTTTTCTTTCTTTATTTTCTGTCCAACACTTCTTCAACCTGACATAATTAATGTGGAACTGTGCCTTAAGTCCAATTTCTGGGGCCGTTTCCAATCGACCTGCCAAATTTTGGCCCATTCCGACAACGTTGCGACAAATGACAAAACTGCCCTTGGTGCAGTTTTGCGTTGTTAATTTTCTATCCAACACATCTTCAACCTGACATAATTAATACGGAAATTAATTATTTGGAGGCCTAAATGAAGGAATTTGGCTACAATACCGTGATCCCGGGTCTGTGCCCCGTGTCCAATTTCTCGGGCCGTTTCCAGTCAATCTACCAAATTTCAGCCCATTCCGACACCGTCGTGCCAAATGACGAAATTGCCCCTGGTACAATTTTTCTTTCTTTATTTTCTGTCC
>NW_019236914.1:0-2059 GCF_002742605.1 Olea europaea var. sylvestris
AATTGCCCCTGGTGTGGTTTTGCTTTAGTAATTCTCTATCCATCACTTCTTCAATCTGGCATATTTAATAAGGAAATTAATTATTCGGAGACCCAAACGAAGGAATTTGGCTAAAATCCCGTGATCTCGGGTCTGCACCTCAAGTCCAATTTCGTGGGCCGTTTCCAATCAACCTGCCAAATTTCGGCCAATTCCGATACTGTCGCTACAAATGACAAAATTGCCCCTGATGCGGTTTTGCTTTGTTAATTTTCTGTCCCACACTTCTTCAACCTGACATAATTAATAAGGAAATTAATTATTCGGATGCCCAAACGAAGGAATTTGGGTAAAATCCGGTGATCCCGGGTCTGTGCCCCGAGTCCAATTTCGCAGGCCATTTCCAATCAACCTGCCAAATTTCGGCCCATTCCTACACCATCGCGACAAAAGACAAAACTGCCCCTGGTGCGGTTTTGCTTTGTTAATTTTCTGTCCAACACTTCTTCAACTTGACATAATTAATACGAAAATTAATTATTCGGAGGCTCAAACGATAGAATTTGACTAAAATCCCATGATCTCGGGTTTCTTCCCCGAGTCCAATTTCTCGGGGCATTTCCAATCAACTTGCAAAATTTCGGCCCATTCCGACACCGTCACGACAAATAACAAAATTGCCCCTGGAGTGGTTTTGCTTTGTTAATTTTCTGTCCAACACTTCTTCAACCCGACATAATTAATAAGGAAATTAATTATTCGGAGGCCCAAACTACAGAACTTGGGTAAAATTTCGAGATCTCGGGTCCGTGCCCTGAGTCCAATTTCGCGGGCCGTTTCCAATCAACATGCTAAATTTCTGCCCATTCCGACACCGTCGTGACAAATGACAAAATTGCCCCTAGTGCGATTTTTCTTTCTTTATTTTTTGTCCAGAACTTCTTCAACCTGACATAATTAATAAGGAAATTAGTTATTCGGAGGCCCAAACGAAGGAATTTGGCTAAAATCCCATGATCCCTGGTCTGTGCCACAAGTCCAATTTCGTGGGCCGTTTCCAATCAACCTGTCAAATTTCTGCCCATTTCGACACCATCGCGACAAATGTCAAAATTACCCCTGGTGCAGTTTTGCTTTGTTAATTTTCTGTCCAACACTTATTCAACCTGACATAATTAATACGAAAATTAATTATTCGGAGGCCCAAACGATAGAATTTGACTAAAATCCCATGATCCCGGGTTTCTTCCCCGAGTCCAATTTCTCGAGGCGTTTCCAATCAACTTGCAAAATTTCGGCCCATTCCGACACCGTCACAACAAATGACAAAATTGCTCTTGGTGCGGTTTTGCTTTGTTAATTTTCTGTCCAACACTTCTTCAATCCAACATAATTAATAAGGAAATTAATTATTCGGAGGCCCAAACGACGAAATTTGGTTAAAGTTTCGAGATCTCGGGTCCGTGCCCTGAGTCCAATTTCGCGGGCCGTTTCCAATCAACATGCTAAATTTTTGCCCATTCCGACACCGTCGCGACAAATGACAAAATTGCCCCTAGTGCGATTTTTCTTTCTTCATTTTTTGTCCAGCACTTCTTCAACCTGACATAATTAATATGGAAATTACTTATTCAGAGGCCCAAACGAAGGAATTTGGCTAAAATCCCGTGATCCCTGGTCTGTGCCACGAGTCCAATTTCGCGGGCCATCTCCAATCAACCTGCCAAATTTCTGCCCATTCCGACACCATCGCGACAAATGATAAAATTGCCCCTGGTTCGGTTTTGCTTTGTTAATTGTCTGTCCCACACTTCTTCAGCCTGACAAAATTAATAAGGAAATTAATTATTCTGATGCCCAAACGAAGGAATTTGGGTAAAATCCCGTGATCCCAGGTTTGTGCCCCAAGTCCAATTTCGTGGGCCGTTTCCAATCTACCTGCCAAATTTCGGCGCATTCCTACACCGTCGCGACAAAAGACAAAATTGCCCTTGGTGCGGTTTTGCTTTGTTAATTTTCTATCCAACACTTCTTCAACCTGACATAATTAATACGGAAATTAATTATTCGGAGGCCCAAA
>NW_019236915.1:0-2059 GCF_002742605.1 Olea europaea var. sylvestris
ACTTTATTTTGATTCGAGCAAAGAGGAACCTTCCAAGGCAATCACAATCTATAACCTAGAAATAATGCGGGAGAAAATGGTTATTTATTTATTTATCTTTTCTTTTTACTTGTGCTGAGTTGCCGATATCCACAATAGAAAGTGTTCACCTAGCGATATCATTCAAACACATCTCTAACCAAGGTACAAATCGACAAGTCGAGGTATGTTACGGAATAATGCAATTAAGTTATGTTGTATTAAACAATTACAAATTACCGATAATTTAAGAAACTATAAAGGTGTCATTTTGTTTATTTTCAATTTGTGGTCCACAAGTAACCACAAAGGCTATTTTTGCACAATCATCCAAATTCAGTGATAAGTTTTGAATCATGCATTAAAAATAATTACGTTTAAAGTCATTGAATTTCCACACAATGCACATAATATTTTCAAATTTTTAATGGCTGTACTACAAAAATATTGTTGCAAAGGCAAGATCCATAGTTTTATGTTTGATAATGCTAATATTAACACAAAAGTTCTAGACAAATTGATGAACCAACTCGATCGAGATTTTGATAGAGAACTTCTTCAAGTGCATTATTTTTGTTATATTTTTAATTTGATTGCAAAAGATGACCTTAATATATTGCATCATAGCTCACAAAAAGCACACAAGCTGTTGCTTTTATTTGTCTCTCTTTCTTGCAAACAAGCGTTTGTGAGTTTAAGTATGTATGATAAGTTGCTTGACATGATGTTTGCAACGCACACACATATATAGTAGGAGGAACTCTACTTATCTCATGGTATAGTCTTTTTGTTAATTACAATACGCTTGGAACTAATTTTAAAAATGGTAGGCATTCATATGGATCTAATTTTAATTTAAGTTCTAATGACAAGGTAATTGCTTTTGAATTTATGAAGTTTTTGAAGTTTTCTACTATGTGAGCAATGCGTGTGGGAGCATCTACTATTACACTTTTCTTATTGTTCTTGCTCATTTTTAATATAGCAAAAACTTTTAGTAAATTAAGAGAATGCTCGTTTTTATGACATTATTGCAAAAATGGAGATGAAATTTCGAAAATATTTGAAGGACTTGCCAATGTTATATCCTCTGACTGCAAGTTATGGACCCTCGTATTAACTTACATGATTACAAAGGTAATAATGAAAAAGAATTCTTCTCATTTGATATTTGATATTCCCGTAACATACAATGACGTAAACAAAACCATACATGGTATGCTATCAAATATGGTAGAAGTAATAATCTACACCGCTGCCTTCTAATATTTCATCATTCCACGATTACGACATATGGCCGATATAAGAACAATGATTATTGGAAGTTCAATGTCTACCCATTTTCGTAGTGATACTAGTAGGTCACGAAATGAAATTTCAATAGAATTTGTTAGATATTTTTCATACCATATTTTTTGTATTTTAAGCCAAGAAGAACTAAATAATTTTAATTTTCTTGCATGGTGGCAAAAATTGAGAAACAATATTCGATATTATCTTTGCTGACATGTGATCTACGAATGCCATTGGTGTCAACTGTACTATCAAAGGCAGGGTTTAGTTTGAAAGAAACAGGTTAAAAATATATATTTGAGTCTCTAATGTGTTTGAAGGATTGACAAAATGCATACTACCAAATAAGTATACAAAGGCTGGTGTAGTTGCTGAAAATTTTCAATAATTGTGGAATTCACGAACTTTTGGTTACACCAATAACATTTAAATATATTATCAGGCCTGAGTGTCGGGTGGGTTGGTTCGGATATTTTAATTATCGGGATCACCCATTATATTTTGGATATTTCGTAAATATGACCATTCAAGTCCTTATAACTACTACATATATTTCCATATATGTCCTTTAATACATATACTTAACATACTATTACTCGACAATATTTGTGCAAGAAAAAAACTTCAGCTAAGAAATCTTCAAGAAATAAAATAGTGGAGACTATAAATCACAAAAAGATGAGAAAATCAAAACATCAAAAACTAAATTACAATTTGAATAGAAATTATTTTTCTTAATAAATTTTAT
>NW_019236916.1:0-2059 GCF_002742605.1 Olea europaea var. sylvestris
ATTCTTCGTACGCCGACTCTCCAAGCGTTCCAAGTTTGCAAGTGCTCAATCTTTCAAAAAATTGTCGAAATACCTCGTACGTCGCGATGAATTCGTGAGTTTAATCCAAAATGGTCGCTACATTTCTAAAAAGTACTTATGGGCCCGAAATGGACGCCGTTTGCAAAAGTTACGCTCAATTCTTCGAACAGCGACAATCCAAGCATTCCAAATATAAAAGTGCTCATTGGTTCGAAAAATGGCCGAAATCCCTCATACGTCTCGACGAAGTTGTGAGTTCAATCCAAAACGGTCGCTACATTTCGAAAAAGTACTTATGGGCCGAAAACGGACACCGTGTGCAAAAGTTACGCTCAATTCGTCGTACGCCGACTCTCCAAGCGTTCCAAGTATGCAAGTGCTCAATCTTTCGAAAAATTGTCGAAATACCTCGTACGTCGCGATGAATTCGTGAGTTTAATCCAAAATGGTCGCTACATTTCTAAAAAGTACTTATGGGCCCGATACCAACGCCGTTTGCAAAAGTTACGCTCAATTCGTCGTACGCCGACTCTCCAAGCGTTCCAAGTATGCAAGTGCTCAATCTTTCGAAAAATTGTCGAAATACCTCGTACGTCGCGATGAATTCGTGAGTTTAATCCAAAATGGTCGCTACATTTCTAAAAAGTACTTATGGGCCCGATACCAACGCCGTTTGCAAAAGTTACGCTCAATTCGTCGTACGCCGACTCTCCAAGCGTTCCAAGTATGCAAGTGCTCAATCTTTCGAAAAATTGTCGAAATACCTCGTACGTCACGATGCATTCGTGAGTTCAATCCAAAACGGTCGCTACATTTCGAAAAAGTACTTATGGGCCGAAAACGGACACCATGTGCAAAAGTTACGCTCAATTCTTCGTACGTCGACTCTCCAAGCGTTCCAAGTGTGTAAGTGCTCAATCATTTGAAAAATTGTCGAAATAACTCGTACGTCACGATGAATTCGTGAGTTCAATCCAAAACGGTCGCTACATTTCCAAAAAGTATTTATGGGCCGAAAACGGACACCGTGTGCAAAAGTTACGCTCAATTCTTCGTACGCCGACTCTCCAAGCGTTCCAAGTACACAGGTGCTCAATCTTTCGAAAAATTGTCGAAATACCTCGTACGTCGTGATGAATTCGTGAGTTCAATCCAAAACGGTCGCTACATTTCTAAAAAGTACTTATGGGTCGAAAATGGACACCCTGACAAAAGTTACGCTCAATTCTTCGTACGCCGACTCTCCAAGAATTCCAATTATGCAAGTGCTCAATCTTTCGAAAAATTGTCGAAATCCCTCGTACGTCGCGATGAATTCGTGAGTTCAATCCAAAACGGTCGCTACATTTCTAAAAAGTACTTAAGGGCCCGAAACGGACGCCGTTTACAAAAGTTACGCTCAATTCTTCGTCCGCCGACAATCCAAGCGTTCCAACTATGCAAGGGCTCAATCTTTCGAAAAATTGTCGAAATCCCTCGTACGTCGCGATGAATTCGTGAGTTCAATCCAAAACGGTCGCTACATTTCTAAAAAGTACTTAAGGGCCCGAAACGGACGCCGTTTACAAAAGTTACGCTCAATTCTTCGTCCGCCGACAATCCAAGCGTTCCAACTATGCAAGGGCTCAATCTTTCGAAAAATTGTCGAAATCCCTCGTACGTCGCGATGAATTCGTGAGTTCAATCCAAAACGGTCGCTACATTTCTAAAAAGTACTTAAGGGCCCGAAACGGACGCCGTTTACAAAAGTTACGCTCAATTCTTCGTCCGCCGACAATCCAAGCGTTCCAACTATGCAAGGGCTCAATCTTTCGAAAAATTGTCGAAATACCTCGTACGTCGCGATGAATTCGTGAGTTCAATCCAAAATGGTCGCTACATTTCTAAAAAGTACTTAAGGGCCCGAAACGGACGCCGTTTACAAAAGTTACGCTCAATTCTTCGAACACCGACAATCCAAGCGTTCCAACTATGCAAGGGCTCAATCTTTCCAAAAATTGTCGAAATACCTCGTACGTCACGATGAATTCGTGAGTTC
>NW_019236917.1:0-2059 GCF_002742605.1 Olea europaea var. sylvestris
AGTATTATATTCTAATCTCATGTGTTCTTCCGATTATGAAGCATTCTTGCGGGTTTTGGGTGGCAGACGAGGATGATGGGATTGTTGTTTGAATCCAAGGCAGCAAAAATGGTAGAACAAAGTAGAGATTTTAATATGAACTGGACTTTCCGAATTAGAATAAGACCACTTTCAAGAAAAATTAAGATCTGAAATCAAGAATCTTGGCTTTTAACCGTTGGTGACTACAGAATCGAATTTTTCAATTTTTTTTTATAATTTTCTATTTATCCGCTCTGACTCAATAGCTCGAATGGGATGCAAAGCAAAAGATAAGGTGAAAAAAATAAAAACTATAATATTGATTGTTATGCTCTTTTCACGTGAATGAATTTACGTTGTTTTTAATACTTGTAGAATCTAGTAATTATTGTAGATTTTTAGTCTTTGAATTTTTCTTCGGATATATAATTATCTTTTTATGTTGTGTTAGTTATTGAATGCTATTTCATAATGAACCGTTCTACACTGACAACCCCCTAATTGTCCAGGGGAGCGCATACGCCTCCCATAAACCCGGATTATGAAAGTGTTAAAATATTCATTTGGTGGTAAAATTTATTTCTTTTATTTTTGCTAGATTTCGAAAGACAATTTGTCCTATTTGTTGGGAATGTACTTAAACATACACAGCGAAAATAAACAGTTTCAATTCCCACCAGGATTCATATTTGTATTTTAATAAGAACTATGATAAGAAATATACATTTTTCTTGATTTTGCAAACTGCTTTGCGTTATCTCTTTTCTAGCAACTTGAATCTGTTTCCCACGACTGTACAATTGTCCAGCCTCCAATGAAATCCACACAGAGAATAAACTGCAACTGCTAGAGTTTTTCCTCTTGTGCGCACAAGAATAATGAAAACTATATGGATCTCAAACTCTAGCCATGTATTTATATAAACCCAAACGGGCTCGGCTCAGTCTGGTCCAATATTTAATTAATCCATTTAATTCAACCCGGTCCGTGAATTAATTAATCCAATTAATTAATTCGGGAATATAAATAACCAATCCAATTAATTAATTTATCCAACGATTGTTAAATTAATTAATTTATCCAACGATTGTTAAATTAATTAATTGACAATTTGCAATCTTCCAATTCTCTTTTGTATGTGACCCATTAGGTTCCCAACTACGATACATAACGACATGAAATATTACTTTGATTTAATCAAAACTGATAAATTAAACACTCTTTTAATTTATCATACACGCCGTCTCAGATTGACATCTAGTAATGTATCAGGGCAACACATGTGACGAAAAATGTCACGTGGTATGACAAAACCAAAATTGTTCGTTTACTATGAAATTATAATCCCTTCGTCAATATGATCCGATCAATTACGAGATATAAAAGTGTGTCAATCTCGATTATTGATCATATCTTTCATTCTACTATTAAGCCAATATGAGTCGAAAACTCCTTTTCGACTTATATGTATACCTTGGCCAAAGATTTCGTTATTGACGTAATTGAATGAAATGCAGATCACAATCTCTTACTATCTAAGAGTGACGAATCCTCTATTGGTCATTCACAACTTTCATATGGTTCTTGACAAACTCAAACGATATCGTATTAGCGACCCTTGGCAGAGCAACATCCAACACCGTCAAAGCATGACTGTCCTCATACAAGGCACTATGATGACCTCAAATCATAGGACCAATTCCACTACCGAACGTTAGAGATTAACCACTGATACTCAGATAGTTATCTATGTGGAATCTCTTAGCGGGTCTCCAATGTTTTGTTCTATGACAAAACATCCACGTGTTCATTTAAGTGTCACCACATTTTAACTCGTGAGATCAGCTACTTACTTCACAAGTAAGAAATGTCACACGTGATGGTCTATTTGTATTAACAATATCTGAATCTCGTTATTACTTACGACCACAATTTGTTCAAGATCCAATCATACGCAATTTGTATCTCACAATCACAACTCCTTGTGATTAACAAATCACTTAAACTTGAATTTTCGGACTCTATTATTTAATATTAT
>NW_019236918.1:0-2059 GCF_002742605.1 Olea europaea var. sylvestris
TCCCCCGGCGCAGTTTTTGTTTCCGATCAACCTGTCAAATTTGAGCCCATTCCGAAACAGTCGCAAAAAATGACGAAATTGCCACCGGCGCGATTTTTGTTTCTTATCAACATGTCAAATTTGAGCCCATTCCGACACAGTCGTGAAAAATGACGAAATTGCCCCCCGACGCGATTTTTGTTTACGATCAACCTGTCAAATTTAAGACCATTCCGACACAGTCGCGAAAAATTACGAAATTGCCCCCGGCGCGATTTTTGTTTCCTATCAACCTGTCAAATTTAAGTCCATTCCGACACAGTCGCGAAAAATGACGAAATTGCCCCCGGCGCGGTTTTTTGTTTCGGATCAACCGGTCAAAATTTAGACCATTCCGACACAGTCGCGAAAAATGAAGAAATTGCCCCCGGCCCGATTTTTGTTTCCGATCAACCAGTCAAATTTTCGCCCGTTCCGACATCGTCGCGAAAAATGACGAAATTGCCACCGGCGCGATTTTTGTTTCCGATCAACCTGTCAAATTTTACCCCATTCCTACACAGTCGAGAAAAATGACGAAATTTCCCCCGGCGCGATTTTTCTTTCCGATCAACCTGTCAAATTTGAGCCGATTCCGACACAGTCGCGAAAAATGACGAAATATCCCCCGGCGCGATTTTTGTTTCCGATCAATCGGTCAAATTTTAGCCGATTCCGACACCGTCAGGAAAAACGACTAAATTGCCCCCGGCGCGATTTTTGTTTCCGATCAATCGGTCAAATTTTAGCCGATTCCGACACCGTCAGGAAAAACGACTAAATTGCCCCCGGCGCGATTTTTGTTTCCGATCAATCGGTCAAATTTTAGCCGATTCCGACACCGTCAGGAAAAACGACTAAATTGCCCCCGGCGCGATTTTTGTTTCCGATCAATCGGTCAAATTTTAGCCGATTCCGACACCGTCAGGAAAAACGACTAAATTGCCCCCGGCGCGATTTTTGTTTCCGATCAACCTGTCAAATTTAAGCCCATTCCGACACAGTCGCGAAAAATGACGAAATTGCCCACGGCTCGATTTTTGTTTCCTATCAACCTGTCAAATTTAAGCCCATTCCGACACAGTCGCGAAAAATGACTAAATTGCCCACGGCTCGATTTTTGTTTCCGACCAACCAGTCAAATTTTCGCCCGTTCCGACATCGTCGCGAAAAATGACGAAATTGCCACCGGCGCGATTTTTGTTTCCGATCAACCTGTCAAATTTTACCCCATTCCGACACAGCCGAGAAAAATGACGAAATTTCCCCCGGCGCGATTTTTCTTTCCGATCAACCTGTCAAATTTGAGCCCATTCCGACACAGTCGCGAAAAATGATGAAATTACCCTCGGCGCGATTTTTATTTCCGATCAACCTGTCAAATTTTACCCCATTCCTACACAGTCGAGAAAAATGACGAAATATCCCCCGGCGCGATTTTTCTTTCCGATCAACCTGTCAAATTTGAGCCCATTCCGACACAGTCGAGAAAAATGACGAAATTGCCCCTCGGCGCGATTTTTGTTTCTGATCAACCTGTCAAATTTAAGCCCATTCCGACACAGTCGCGAAAAATGACGAAATTGCCCCCCGGCGCGATTTTTGTTTCCTATCAACCTGTCAAATTTAAGCCCATTCCGACACAGTCGCGAAAAATGAAGAAATTGCCGCCGGCCCGATTTTTGTTTCCGACCAACCAGTCAAATTTTAGCCCGTTCCGACATCGTCGCGAAAAATGACGAAATTGCCCCCGGCGCGATTTTTATTTCCGATCAACCTGTCAAACTTTACCCCATTCCTACACAGTCGAGAAAAATGACGAAATTCCCCCGGCGCGGTTTTTGTTTCCGATCAACCTGTCAAATTTGAGCGCATTCCGACGCAGTCGCGAAAAATGACGAAATTGCCCCCTGCGCGGTTTTTTGTTTCGAATCAAACGGTTAAAATTTTGACCATTACGACACAGTCGCGAAAAATGACGGAATTGCCCCCGGCGCGATTTTTGTTTCCGATCTACCTGTCAAATTTTACCCCATTCCTA
>NW_019236919.1:0-2059 GCF_002742605.1 Olea europaea var. sylvestris
TCTCGAACGATGCTATTAGGCTAAGGCTTTTTCCACACACCTTGCAGGAAAAGGCACTTGAATGGTTGGATTCGCTTCCTATTACAAGCATCACTACTTGGAATGACTTGGCTCACAAATTCTACACGAAGTACTTCTCACCAGCTAAGATAGCTAAAATGAGACACGAAATATCCATTTTTAGCCAGGGAGAATCCGAATCATTTGACGAAGCCTGGAACAGATTCAAGAATATGCTCCGGAAGTGCCCTCAACATGGGTTCGACAAAAAGACCCAAATCCGATTCTTTTATATAGGGTTACTCCCGTACTTCAAAAGCATGGTGGACTCATCATCAAATGACTCAATTTCTACACGAACAATTGATGGAGCACTAGAATTATTTGAAAGAATGGCAACTACTTCAGCGATGTGGGCATCTGAGAGGGTAACTTAGAAGCCTCTGGGTGTTTATGAGGCCGATACTTATTCAGCCATATCTACGAAGATTGACTCGTTGTTTCACAAGATAGAAAGCATATCACAAACAATACAAAATAATAAGTTTAGCTGTGAAGAATGTGGAGCTGAGCATAAAACATCAGAGTGTCCAATTTTAATGCAAGGAGTTGAGCAGACAGATTTCACACAATGGGGGCAATGCCAACAGAATAATCAATATGGGGAACACACAATAATAGTTGGAAGAAGCATCCCAATTTCTCTTGGAGCAACCAAAATCAGAATAGGCCGCAGGGTCAGTTTCAACAGCAAGAGAAAAATCCTCAATTGAAAGACATGTTCAGGATATTCATGGAGAGGACCAATCAGTACATGGAGAAAACCGAAATCACTCTGCAAAGCCAGAATACTACCATCAAAAACTTGGAAACTCAAATGGGACAGATGGCCATCGCTTTGACTGGAAGAGCACAGGGGAATTTGCTAAGTAACACGGAAATCAACCTAAAAGAGCATGCCAAGGCCATCACAACTCGAAGTAGAGTGCGGCTACCTGATATGCATGTCAAAAGGCCAGTCAAGAATAAAGAGAATATACCTTCTGTAGAAGAAGAAACTGTGGAGCAGGATGAACAACCAAACACATCTACCGCAAAGGAAAGCTCAGAAAAAGCATGGAATAAAGAAATAGTTATAGTCAACCCATATGAACCTCCAATTCCATTCCCACAAAGGTTGAAAAACCACAAAATGGAGCAACAATACAAGAAATTTCTGGAAGTCTTCAAGAAGCTCCACATCAACATCTCGTTGGCCGATGCTCTATTCCAGATGCCCAGCTATGCAAAGTTTCTGAAGGACATATTATCAAATAAATGCAAGCTGGAGGATCATGAAATAGTAATGCTAACCGAAGAGTGCAGCGCAAGAATTCAGAAAAAGCTTCCACCAAAATTGAAAGATCCAGGGAGTTTCACTGTTCCTTGCACAATTGGTGATTTTTATTTTAATAAAGCATTATGTGATCTTAGTGCGAGTGTTAACTTGATGCCACTCTCTATTTTCAGAAAACTAGGATTGGGAGAGCCTAAAGCAACTACAGTAACTCTACAGCTGGCTGATCGATCACTTACACATCCACGAGGGATTATTGAAGATGTATTGGTCAAAGTGGATAAACTTATATTCCCAGCGGACTTCTTAATTCTGGACATGGAAGAAGACAAGGACGTGCCTACCATATTGGGGCGACCATTTTTGGCAACTGCAAGAGCTCTCATAGATGTGCAACAAGGACAATTGACTCTGAGACTGGGTGAGGAGCAGGCCACTTTTAATGTTTTCAAAGTAATGAAATATCTCACCGAGCCAGACAACTGTTTCCAGATTGATGTGATTGACGTAGGAATCCCCTACAATTACGAATTGAAGAAACCACCAGACATACAGGAGGCTGATATGATGCATCCTCAATCCATTCTCACCAACTCAAAGGAGATCGAGGTATACACCGTGGAGTCTCAAACGGATGATTAGGGAGAGTCACACCACGTGAAAAAGGACAGGTTTGAAGTGTGGAGGATAACTGCAATGCGTAACAAGACCATATTGAACAAA
>NW_019236920.1:0-2059 GCF_002742605.1 Olea europaea var. sylvestris
TCGTGACATCTTAAAGTCAATTTTCAGAGTTAAATTTTTGGCCTAAATGAAGTACCAATTCCTAAAGATTTCCAAATTTGGATGCGGAAGAAAGCAATAATCCAATTGATTTGAATTACGTCGATGTTCCCAAAGCCGAAGCGAAACAAGAGAATGACCCCGAATTAGACATTCCCGATGCTAGAGGGAAGCAAAAGGGAAAAAAAGGCAAAATGTTGGAAGCACTTCAAATTGATTTCAACAGGTCGTGTTATAGATGGAGTCTCATAGTCCAAAGCAGTATGTAAATACTGTCAACGATGATTGGCATGACAAAAAGACATTGGTACCACCCACCTCAATTGTCACTACAAAGCGTGTGCGGCCAAACATAGACTTCTTCTAGACGATCAAACACAATTGCAATTTGGTAGTCTAGACGCCGATTCTATGACTTTACCCCTCACCATGTGGATGTATTCAAAGAAGAATGCTCGTACGGGAATGATGAAACTTGATGCTGGTGCTGAGTTGCATTTTACAATAATTGACAACCAACATTTGTCTCATACTTGAAAGAATATCTTCAACCAGAGAATGTGGGGGTAAGTCAAAATACTCTGTGTTCATATGCAATATAATATTTTCTTCAAGCAAAACAACAATTGTTCTTGGATCTGCAAAAATATGAGAGTGTTATATCTTGAACTTTGGATATATGGGAAGAGATTAATAAAATAGCTTATATAGATGTAACTATACGCTACATAGAAACTATACACTATATCGACACACTTTGGTGTATACATAAAAAAATTATTACTTTTAAAATTATTGAATTTTCCCATAACACTAACAATATATGTAATGCGATTATGACCACTATTAGAGAATATCGTTACGAAAGTAAAATTCGTTCTTTTACATTGGACAACGCTAGTATTAATAAAATAATTATCAATAAATTGTGTAGAGCATTGTAGCCAGATTTCGGTGGTTATTTATTTAATATTCGTTATGTGTGCCATATTCTTAATTTAATTGTGCAAGATGGTTTAAAACACATTAAAGATTAAATACAAAAAATTAGGAATGCACTAATATATATTACGATCTCCCCTAGCATAAAACAAGCATTTGAAGAATTTTGTGTCGAATTTGGGGTAACGAATGTTAAAACATTTGTTAGCAACGTAGGTCATAGATGGAACTGCACTTACTTATTATTAAAGTCATGCGGAGGTTTTGAATATTTAGTAAGACTTTTATAACAATAGGCATATTAAAAACGATGACGACGCTATTTTGAATGAATCCGATTGGCTTTTAGTTTTAAAAGAAAAAAAAATTTGATAAACTTTTATGACAGTACAAATATTTTATCTGAAATTTACTATTCCACTTGCTGTATAGTGCTCGAACGTCTTTATATAATTGTATATAATTGTAAGAACGTTTTATAAATACAAAAATGACCCCAATTTTAGTACAGTTATATACTCTATGAAGTTAAAGTTTAAAAAATATTTGAAATACTTACATATGTTATTTTCTTTAAAAAAATATAATTTATCAAGAACTAAATATGTAATTAATCAAATTTTAAGAGCTTTAACATTTAATACACATCATGTACAAAAATTTAGAACAAACTTTATGTGAAATATATGAGTTATATGCAGAACGAATGTGTACAAATATTAGTCGAGTACTCTTTACACCTACTCCTTCAGCTAATATTGAAGTAGATGAAGATGAAATATTAAATTTATTTGAAGACATTAATACGTATAGATATGATAGGTTCATCTAGTAATACTTTGTCTTTTGTATCCAACCAAACATCGGAGGCAAGTGCAAATACATTGCCTGCTGAATTAATTGATTACTTTAATCATAATATGCTTACCAATAAAACAATTTAAAAAAAAGCTTCGAAGAGGTTTATTGAATTCTGGCGATGGTCCGAATGAGGATGACCAGTAATTTTCACAATTGCAAAAGATTTATTGACACCTTCGGTTAGCACTATAGTTTCGGAGTCTGCTTTTAGTGCAAGTAAATGAGTTTTGTCCGATGT
>NW_019236921.1:0-2059 GCF_002742605.1 Olea europaea var. sylvestris
CGCCGGGGGCAATTTCGTCATTTTTCGCGACGCTGTCGGAATGGGCTAAAATTTGGCAGGTTGATCGGAAACAAAAATCGTGCTTGGGAAAATTTCGTCATTTTTCGCGACGGTGTCGGAATGGGCTAAAATTTGACAATTGATCGGAAACAAAAATCGCGTCGTGGGCAATTTCGTCATTTTTCGCGACGGTGTCGGAATCGGCTAAAATTTGACAGATTGATCGGAAACAAAAATCGCGCCGGTGACAATTTCCTCATTTTTCGCGACGGTGTCGGAATGGGCTAAAATTTGACAGATTGATCGGAAACAAAAATCGCGCCGGTGACAATTTCCTCATTTTTCGCGACGGTGTCGGAATGGGCTAAAATTTGACAGATTGATCGGAAACAAAAATCGCGCCGGTGACAATTTCCTCATTTTTCGCGACGGTGTCGGAATGGGCTAAAATTTGACAGATTGATCGGAAACAAAAATCGCGCCGGTGACAATTTCCTCATTTTTCGCGACGGTGTCGGAATGGGCTAAAATTTGACAATTGATCGGAAACAAAAATCGCGCCGGGGGCAATTTCGTCATTTTTCGCGACGCTGTCGGAATGGGCTAAAATTTGGCAGGTTGATCGAAAACAAAAATCGTGCCGGGGAAAATGTCGTCATTTTTCGCGACGGTCTCGGAATGGGATAAAATTTGACAATTGATCGGAAACAAAAATCGCCCCGGGGGCAATTTCGTCATTTTTCGCGACGGTGTCGTAATTTGCTGAAATTTGGCAGGTCGATCGGAAACAAAAATCGCGATTTCGTCATTTTTCGCGACGGTGTCGTAATTTGCTGAAATTTTGCAGGTCGATCGGAAACAAAAATCGCGCCGGGGGCAATTTCGTCATTTTTCGCGACGGTGTCGTAATTTGCTGAAATTTTGCAGGTCGATCGGAAACAAAAATCGCGCCGGGGGCAATTTCGTCATTTTTCGCGACGGTGTCGTAATTTGCTGAAATTTGGCAGGTCGATCGGAAACAAAAATCGCGCCGGGAGAAATTTCGTCATTTTTTGCAACGGTGTCGGAATGCGCCAAAAATCGAGCCTTGGGCAATTTCCTCACTTTTCGCGACGCTGTCGGAATGGGCCGAAATTTGGCAGGTTGATCGGAAACAAAAATCGAGCCGGGGAAAATTTCGTCATTTTTCGCGACGGTGTAGGAATTGGCTAAAATTTGACAATTGATCGGAATAAAAAATCGCGCCGGGGGCAAATTCGTCATTTTTTGCGACTGTGTCGAAATCATCTGAAATTTAACAATTGATCGAAATAAAAAATCGCGCCGGGGGCAAATTCGTCATTTTTTGCGACAGTGTCGAAATCGTCTAAAATTTGACAATTGATCGGAAACAAAAATCGCGCCGGGGGCAATTTCGTCATTTTTCGCGACGGGGTCGTAATTTGCTGAAATTTGGCAGGTCGATCGGAAACAAAAATCGCGCCGGGGGCAATTTCGTCATTTTTCGCGACGCTGTCGGAATGGGCTAAAATTTGGCAGGTTGATCGGAAACAACAATCGTGCCGCGGAAAATTTCGTCATTTTTCGCGACGGTGTCGGAATGGGCTAAAATTTGACAATTGAACGGAAACAAAAATCGCGTCGGGGGCAATTTCGTCATTTTTCGCGACGGTGTCGGAATGGGATAAAATTTGACAGATTGATCGGAAACAAAAATCGCGCCGTGGGCAATTTCCCCACTTTTCGTGACGCCGTCGGAATGGGCCGAAATTTGGCAGGTTGATCGGAAACAAAAATCGTGCCGGGGAAAATTTCGTCATTTTTCGCGACAGTGTCGGAATGGCCTAAAATTTGACAATTGATCGGAATCAAAAATCGCGCCGGGGGCAAATTCGTCATTTTTTGCGACAGTGTCGAAATCGTCTAAAATTTGACAATTGATCGGAAACAAAAATCGCGCCGGGGCAATTTCGTCTTTTTTCGCGACGGTGTCGTAATTTGCTGAAATTTGGCAGGTCGATCGGAAACAAAAATCGCGCCGGGGGCAATTTCGTCATTT
>NW_019236922.1:0-2059 GCF_002742605.1 Olea europaea var. sylvestris
CATGATGTATAAATGATAAGTAATTTTAAAACAATAATTTTGTTTGTTATTTTTAATTATTTATTTTAGTAGTATGATAAATTATTTTTTTTAATGAGTAACTTTTAAAAAATAATACATACAAAACATGTCAAGAAATGAGTGATACTTGTGTAAGCTTAACTAAGCAAACCAATTATTGGGCAAGAAGAGGAGAGAAAATTTGGACTTCTTTTTAAAATGGTGTCATCATTAAGCTTCTTTTTCTTGTCATTGAAAATTTCATGCATTTAAGTAGTGTCATTCTTTTTGGAACCTCGAAAATTTTTATGTTTGCTTGTTTAGGATAAATTATGACGATATTTACAAGAGGAATATTATAGGTACAGGAAAATGTTCGCTGAAATTTTACAGGATTTTACATTGCACAAATTCATTGGCTGATAACAAAAAAACAAAAAACTATTTACAAATCAGGTGCTGTCACAGTTGGAACTACTGAAATTTTGTGAAAGAATCCATGTAGTTAGGAATTTTCCTATATTTATAATGAAAAGAAGCACTGGGTTCAAAAAACATTAACGTGTAATCCATCATATCCATGTGAATATTTGTCACTTTAGGATAGGGAAAGAATGTCTAATCCTTCTTTTCGATTTTAAGTTGTCACCATTACGATTAAATGACATCACTAAATACCTGAAAAGATACAAGATGAAATCAAAAATTAGAAACCCTCGAAAGATGATAACACAAAATGGGCGAATTCGATAACTTGCAAAATCTGGCCTAAACAAGAAATATGAATTACTTTAAAATTATGCTTATCGTGTAGGACTTACATCGTCATGTGATTATAAGTCTGTTTGACAGAGATTCTTCAAAATTCATTTTTCATCAAATTTATGTTCCATCACAGATTTAACGAGTAAAATAATTTTGCACGTGAATTTTCTACTTTTTAACCACACATTTTTAGAAAAATCACTTCCCACAAAATTTAATCTCAAGAAATCTGCATCAAACGGGCTTTAAGTGAGATTTATAGTAAGCAAAAAAGAGTTAGCCCTTGTTTGAGCTCCATTTTCGAGGAAAAAATGAATTTTCGAATAGTGTATTGATGAGAAATGTGCGGTTAAAAAATAAGGAAAAATTTTGGATTTACGTTTAATATTATTTTATTAAAAAATGTGTGATTGAAATGATGTTAAAATACTATAAAAGAATACATTTTTTCTAAATAATGAGGCTCAAACAAGCTGTTAATATGCCAAAAAGGAGTATAGTTTGATAGAAACAAAGCATCACATACTCATAATTCAACAAGAAGCAATATAATCTAGATCTGTAATCATTTTTTAGTGACTATATAACATCTTACAAATCAATTGGCATACCTATTCTGCATTTTGTCCCCCCATGATTAAGACTGAACATGATCGATTCCATTAATCTCACCATAATTAAGCAAAATTATAAGTTTTTTAGATCTATAATAGAGGGTAGTTAAAGGTGATTGTCAATCGCATTCGTCTATTACAATTATATAGATTTGGCTTATTTTTGAGTATAATTACTAATTTGTAGTCCTACATGAGCAATATGCACAGCTCATTCACAAGAGCCTTGCTATGTGTACATGGGCGTTGACACGCCTTCGTACACTCCCCTCATAAGAGGGGGGCCATGCATTTTTTTATCGGGCCCCCCATGTGACACGCCCATGTATAAATCACAAATTTCCACTCACAATGACACGCCCGTGTATAAATCGCAAGGAAAATGCTTTATGTACGGGAAATTTTCTCATAGAGTTTCTACAGGGTAGTCACATGAAGTGGGCCCTATGTAAATATTTTATTGAGATAAACCTTACTATTGTGTGTATTCTGTGAAATATCTGTAGAATTTTTCTCTGTAAGTGTAGCACGTTCCAAATCGCAAATTTCCACTCGCAAAGCCAGCCACTTGCTACAAATATTTTAATACTAATTGAATATTTTATAATTTTTATTTGTAGTATTATTAATAATATACATGTTTGTTATGAAATGAATAAAACTATAGAATATTTATTTAT
>NW_019236923.1:0-2059 GCF_002742605.1 Olea europaea var. sylvestris
AAACGGACACCGGGTGCAAAAGTTGCGCTCAATTCTTCGTACGTCGACAATCCAAGCGCTCAAATTATGCAAGTGCTCACACTTTTGAATAATGGCTGAAATCCCTCGTACGTCACGACGAAGTGGTGAGTTCAATCCAAAATGGTCGCTACATTTCCAAAAAGTACTTACGGGCCCAAAACGGACACCGGGTACAAAAGTTACGCTCAATTCTTCGTACGCCGACAATCCAAGCGCTCAAATTATGCAAGTGCTCACACTTTTGAATAATGGCTGAAATCCCTCGTACGTCACGACGAAGTGGGGAGTTCAATCCAAAATGGTCGCTACATTTCCAAAAAGTACTTATGGTCCCAAAACGGACACCGTGTGCAAAAGTTACGCTCAATTCTTCGTGCGCCTACAATCTAAGCGTTCCAAATATGCAAGTTCTAACTCTTTTGAAAAATGGCTGAAATCCCTCTTACGTCACGACGAAGTCGTCAGTTCAATCTAAAACGGTCGCTACATTTCCAAAAAGTACTTACGGGCCCAAAACGGACACCGGGTGCAAAAGTTACGCTCAATTCTTCGTACGCGAACAATCCAAGCATTCCAAATAAGCAAGTGCTAACTCTTTTGAAAAATGGCTGAAATCCCTCTTACTTCACGACGAAGTGGTGAGTTCCATCTAAAACGGTCGCTACATTTCCAAAAAGTACTTACGGGCCCAAAACGGACACCGCGTTCAAAAGTTACGCTCAATTCTTCGTGCGCCTACAATCCAAGCGTTCGAAATATGCAAGTGCTCACACTTTCGAAAAATGGCGGAAATCCCTCAGACGTCACGACGAAGTGGTGAGTTCAATCCAAAATGGTCGCTACATTTCCAAAAAGTACTTATGGTCCCAAAACGGACACCGAGTTCAAAAGTTGCACTCAATTCTTTGTACGTCGACAATCCACGCGTTCCAAATATGCAAGTGCTCATTCTTTCGAAAAATGGCCGAAATCCCTCATACGTCATGACGAAGTGGAGAGTTCAATCCAAAACGGTCGCTACATTTCCAAAAAGAACTTATGGTCCAAAAACGGACACCGGGTGCAAAAGTTACGCTGAATACTTTGTACGTCGACAATCCACGCGTTCCAAATATGCAAGCGCTCACACTTTCGAAAAATGGCCGAAATCCCTCATACGTCACGACGAAGTGGTGAGTTCAATCCAAAATGGTCGCTACATTTCCAAAAAGTACTTATGGTCCCAAAACGGACACCGGGTGCAAAAGTTACGCTCAATTCTTCGTACGTCGACAATCCAAGCGTTCCAAATATGCAAGTGCCCATTCTTTCGAAAAATGGCCGAAATCTCTCATACGTCACGACGAAGTAGTGAGTTGAATCCAAAACGGTCACTACATTTCCAAAAAGAACTTATGGTCCAAAAACGGACACCGGGTTCAAAAGTTGCGCTCAATTCTTCGTATGTCGACAATCCAAGCGTTCCAAATATACAAGTGCTCATTCTTTTGAAAAATGGCCGAAATCCCTCATACGTCACGACGAAGTGGTGAGTTCAATCCAAAACGGTCACTACATTTGTAAAAAGTACTTATGGTCCCAAAACGGACACCGGGTGCAAAAGTTACGCTCAATTCTTCGTACGTCGACAATCCAAGCGTTCCAAATATGCAAGTGCCCATTCTTTCGAAAAATGGCCGAAATCTCTCATACGTCACGACGAAGTAGTGAGTTGAATCCAAAACGGTCACTACATTTCCAAAAAGAACTTATGGTCCAAAAACGGACACCGGGTTCAAAAGTTGCGCTCAATTCTTCGTATGTCGACAATCCAAGCGTTCCAAATATACAAGTGCTCATTCTTTTGAAAAATGGCCGAAATCCCTCATACGTCACGACGAAGTGGTGAGTTCAATCCAAAACGGTCACTACATTTGTAAAAAGTACTTATGGTCCCAAAACGGACACCGGGTACCAATGTTACGCTCAATTCTTCATACGCCGACAATCCAAGCGTTCCAAATATGTGCTCACTCTTTTGAAAAATGGCCGAAATCCC
>NW_019236924.1:0-861 GCF_002742605.1 Olea europaea var. sylvestris
AAATGAAGGAAAATCAAAATAAACGAGATGATTTTGATTTTGGATAGAAGAGAGGATGAGATATGTTTTGCATATCAAATTGTATGGAATAGGACACCCAAATGGTCCTATTTATAGACCATGAAAGGGTGTGGACGAAATGGTTGAGGCCAAACTATGCACGCTTTCCAAACAATGTACCTTTATGAAAATGTGTCTATTCACTGATTTTCGTCCTTTTCCGTAATTTCTCATTCATCCGATATTGGTTTTCGAAATGCCAAATATACCCTTCAATACATGCAGAGAAATCAAAATTCTCTTTCGGGGGCGTTGCCCCCGAGCCCCCACGGGGGGCGCTGCCCCCTCGACCCCCACGACCTGATCGGGTAGGTCGATCCCCGTTTGTGCGCCTCGAAGCGGCAAAGTGGCAAACAATTTTGCCTAAACGAATTGAATCGAGCTTTTGAGTATTTAGCCGAAGTTGATACGAAGTCACTTTAATCGATTTTCAATTCTCGATTTATTTAACCAATATCCAACAATCCCCACATGAATGAAAATTCCTCGATATGCGCAACACAATGCGAATGCAATGCAAATGAAAATGCAGACTCTAACAAATGGAGTACACACGACAAGTCGTAGCATCAAGATAGGTAGCTTGTGGCCTTGAACCTTCTTTAGTTGAATACAATCGGATTTACTAGGCTAGTTGGTGAACGCGATGTCTTGAACCATCCAGCCGTTCGTGTAAAACCAAACAACTGTACCAACACCATGACTCATCTAACCTATTCGGTTCTCATGGTTGAGTCCATTTTAGCCCTGGACAACTCTTGGTTTCATAAGTGCTCTAAGAGAATTAAGCCTCGAATTCTC
>NW_019236924.1:1032-1378 GCF_002742605.1 Olea europaea var. sylvestris
TAAGTGCTTTATTCCGAATCATTTATGACTTAGTTGTCCCATTGAACCAAGATCTTGGGATCTCCAATCTACAAGGTTGGGTTTCCATCATAGTAATTCTATTCAATAGGCTTTAGGCCCATTCCCCTCGAAAGATGGTATACTTGATCTCTTGCAAGTCCTTTCGTCAAAGGATCAGCTAAATTTTCTTTTGACTTCACATAGTTAATAGAGATTATACCATTCGATATTAACTGTTTAATGGTATTATGTCTCCGACGGATATGTCGAGACTTACCATTATACATACTGTTTTGTGCCCTTGCTATTGCCGACTGATTATCGCAATGTATATTAATCGCAGAAA
>NW_019236924.1:2843-44232 GCF_002742605.1 Olea europaea var. sylvestris
GAAGGTTTTCGACCTTTCCATAATTCGTAAGGTGATTCAACCTTATCTTTGTGTGGTATTTTATTAAGGATATGATTTGCAGAAAGTATGGCTTCCCCCCACAAGTTTTGAGGTAAGCCCGAACTAATCAACATTGCATTCATCATTTCCTTTAACGTTCGATTTTTGCGTTCAGCAATTCCATTAGATTGTGGTGAATATGGTGCCGTTGTTTGATGAATTATTCCAGATTCTGCACAAAATTCTTCAAACGGTGCAACATATTCTCCACCTCTATCACTACGAATCATTTTAATTCGTTTTCCAAGTTGATTTTCAACTTCATTTTTGTAGTGTTTAAACACTTCCAAAGCTTCATCTTTGCTTTTCAACAAGTACACATAACAGTACCTTGTACAATCATCTATGAATGTGATGAAGTACTTTTTACCACCCCTTGTTTGTACGAACTTCAAATCACACACATCCGTGTGAATTAGTTCTAATGGTGTGGTGTTTCGTTCAACCGAATGAAATGGTGTTTTGGCCGCTTTTGCCTCTACACATGTTTCGCATTTTCCATTATTAAAATGCATATTCGGAAGTAAACTTAAATTCATTAACTTTCGTATTGAATTAAAGTTTGCATGTCCTAATCTATGATGCCATAGATTACATGACTCAAGAATATAAACTGAAGATGACATTTTATTGATTGTAGCATTTGGCACAACAGTTAGGACATTCATTTTGAATAGTCCATCTTTTACATAGCCTTTGCCTACATACATATCATTTTTGGTAAGTACAAACTTATCCGATACAAAGACTAGTTTAAAGCCATTCTTGCTTAACAAAGAACCCGACACAAGGTTCTTGCGAATATCCGGTACGTGAAGGACATTATTGAGGCTAAGTTCTTTTCCCGACATCATCTTTAAGACCACTTTGCCTTGTCCTTCCACTTTGGATGTTGAGGAGTTCCCCATAAACAATTTTTCTCCCTCAGTTGGAGTGTATGATGTGAACATTCCTCTATCGGCACAAATGTGACGGGTTGCACCCGTATCAACCCACCATTCCATGGGATTTCCAACAAGGTTGCATTCAGAAACAACTACCGATAAATTCATATCGGACATGCCATTTGATATGGCATCAGATTCGACAATGTTGGCTTGGGATTGCTTCTTAGGTTTGCGACAATCAACCGAGCGATGTCCAGCCTTTCCACAATTGTAGCAATTGCCCTTGAACTTCTTTGCATTCTTCTTTGTAGATTCAACAGAATGCTTTCTCTTCTTTCCTTTGTTGTTGCTAGATTCTACCACATTTGCCTTTGCTCGTGGTATGCTATTCCCAACTCATTTTTCCGAACTTCGGTTGTCTTCTTCAATCCTCAATCGGACCACAAGTTCTTCAATGTTCATCTCCTTGCGCTTGTGCTTGAGATAGTTTTTGAAGTCCCTCCACATGGGTGGAAGTTTCTCGATAATTGTAGCCACTTGAAATGATTCGCTCACGGACATATTTTCCGCATGAATGTCATGGAGTATGACTTGCACTTCTTGCACTTGACTGATGACGGTCTTCGAATCTACCATTTTGTAGTCCAAGAATTTTCCCACAATGAACTTCTTGGTTCCGGCATCTTCGGTCTTGTACTTCTTTTCCAAGGACTCCCATAGTTCCTTTGCAGATTTCTTGTAGCAATATACACCGTATAAGGCGTTGTCCAAGCCATTAAGAATGTAATTCTTGCATAAGAAATCCAAATGTTTCCATGCATCCAAAGCAATCAAAGATGCCCTATTGTTTTCCCCTTCTTGTATGGCGGGAGGATCTTCATACAAGAATTTCGCCAAGTTGAGGGCTGTGAGATAAAACAACATTTTCTGTTGCCACCTTTTGAAATCAACCCCAACAAATTTATCCAGCTTTTCCCCATGTGAAACGGAGTTTGAATGTACGATAGTAGGGGCACCCACAACCGGAGGAATCACATTAGTAGTAGTTGTATTCAGAACGGGAGGAATCACACCGGTAGGAACACTTCCTTCAGAAGTTCCCGTGTTCGAAGTTTCATTCGAAGTAGTATCGGTATTAAGAACCGTATTCATTTCTGTTTACGTAAAACAGAAGATCAACCAAAAATAGAAGTGAAGAAGAAGTTAAACTTAACAAGTTTAACCAAACAAGAATGTCACTTTCACAAAATATATATAAAAAATTCAACTTAAGATTGTTGGATGAATTTTGTGAATAGTGACGCCAAAATAAGTATAATGATGGTTTGTAAATTCGTGCCGAAAATTGGACAGAGTAACGGCAAAGAAAACACAAACAAGAAGAAGAAGAAAGTAGGGACAAGGCCGAGGCAAGAGTTGGACTCTTTGTCCTTAAGTCGAATTTGCCCCGCAATGGTGCCTACGGATTTCGGCAATCGACTCCCAAGATACAACGGCTACACTTGTGTTTGTAGCACTCCAAAACACAAGTACAACGAACCAAATTTAGGCTTATGTACTCCAAGGATGAAATGAAGGAAAATCAAAATAAATGAAATGATTTTGATTTTGGATAGAAGAGAGGATGAGAGATGTTTTGCATATCAAATTGTGTGGAATAGGACACCCAAAGGGTCCTATTTATAGACCATGAAAGGGTGTGGACGAAATGGTTGAGGCCAAACCATGCACCCTTTCCAAATAATGCACCTTTATGAAAATGTGTCTATTCACTAATGGTTGAGGCCAAACCATGCACCCTTTCCAAATAATGCACCTTTATGAAAAGGTGTCTATTCACTGATTTTCGTCCTTTTTCGTAATTTCTCATTCATCCGATATTGGTTTTCGAAATACCAAATATACCCTTCAATACATGCAGAGAAATCAAAATTCTCTTTCGGGGGCGTTGCCCCCGAGCCCCCACGACCCCCAAGACCTGACCGGACAGGTCGATCCCCATTTGTGAGCCCCGAAGCGGCGAAGTGGCAAACAATTTTATCTAAACGGATTGAGTCGAGCTTTTGAGTATTTGGCCAAAGTCGATACGAAGTCATTTTAATCGATTTTTCAATTCTTGATTTATTTAACCAATATCCAACAACCTTTGATCGCCCTGGGAAAAAGATGAGCAGAAGAGCTCAGAAATGCAATGAAATTCATAGCAAAAATCGGGTTCAGATGAAGAAGAAGTAGGAAACGGAGTTGATGGTGATGGGATGGAGAGATAGAGGTCAGATTGTGAATCGGCGGTGGTTAGCGGCAGAGGCAGCGGTGATTCATTTATGAGTTCAATTTTTTGCTCTTTTGGGTATAATAAAGGTAGAGGTTGAGGAGGGGATCTAGGATCAAGATATAGATTGAGGTCCAGAAATGGGATCGTAGAATTCATCTGTAATTTGCAACAATTTTGTTGTTTAAAATATGCCAGAGTAATTGCTGTTGTGAGTTAAGGTTGTTCATGGTAGGCCTCCCATCGGCAGTGTAGAAGTCGGAATCTCCTCTGGAGACCCCAAAAACATTTTTATGCCGGAAAAATCGGATATTTCACTTACTTCTTGTATACTTTAACATAAAATATGTCTGATCCTTTGAATAATTCAGCATTTAGAAGCCAACAAATGATTTTGTAGATGAGATGAAGAAGATTGGACCGGAGGAGCGTTTCCCCACTTCATGTTTTTGCCTCCAGATTATTTCGTTTCCACCTCAAACCTTTTTGTATCATTAAATTCTTTAAATGGGTTAAATATTGTTGCCAAAATCTTAGCCGTCCAATGTTGTTTAATCTCAACCGTACACCTCACTTTTTCAACCCTTTTTGTCAATCTACTTTGTACATGTAGCATTTATAAATTTTAAACTAGTATTTTTCTTAAAAATATTTGGTTACAAAAATTGAATTTATGGGTAACATTATTTTATTAAAGAAAATGTGATCGATAAGAAGATAAAAAAAATGAACTACAGCTCCAATTTGGCCCTCGTTATTTGAAATTTTAATGGTAAGAATAATATTTTTAGAATAATGCATGGTTAAAAAAATAATTTTAAAATTAATTGTAATATTATTTTATTGAAAAATGTATAATTGATAAGAAAAGAGAGAAAAATAAATTATAATTTTATGAGGGTGTTTCCAACTAAGATTTTGATGGATTTAAGAATATTATAAATCCTAATAAATTTTGTAGATTTGAATAGATTTCTACAAATTCCGTAAGAATCTTATCAAATATGATGAAATTTCAAAAGATTGGTGATATGTTTCCATCCAGATATTTCACAATCCTTTTATTAATGAAATCTTTATAAATTTACTAGTTATTGAGTATATCTAAATTTTAAAAGAGTTCATCGATTTTCTTTAAAATCTCAATTGGGAACACCTAAATTTTAATAAATTTCATTAAAATCTCAATTGAGGACTCCTAAATTTTGAAAGATTTTTAAAGTCCATCACAATCTAAATTGAAATATGGGCAAAACAAGGGCATAATTTTAATGCGGGCAAACGGTTTTTCTTCAACAAATTCAGATCTCGACAAATTTGGTTTATTGTTATTACTCTCTTGTTTAGTGATATCGAAATTAGATTTTTAATAGATTTTAATAAAAGTTAATAAAATGTATAATTGAAAAATTGTGGATTACAAGAATTGCATAGTTAAAATTAATTACTAAATTTAATTTAAATTAAAATTTACGAAGGCGTCCTCAACTATAATTTTGATGGATTTTAAAAAATTATAAACCCCAATGAATTTAGTGGATTTGTATGGATTTCTACAAATTTCATAACAATCTCATCAAATATAATGAAATTTCAAAAGATTTGATTATATGTACTTTAAGTTTGAAATCTATTCATGCAAAAATGACTGATTCCTTCACACTTTTCCATGATGTGGCTCCTCTAATCAATAGGAATAGATAGCTAAATGTGAGCTTTCTAGTATCCACACATCCAACAAAGTCTGAATCTAAATATCCAATGACCTCCGAGTTATCAAATCTCCTATAAGTGAACATGTAGTTTTCCGTTCTTTGTAAGTATCTCAACACTTTCTTTAGAGTTTTCCAATGATCAAATCTTAAGTTACTTTGATACCTGTCTAGCATTCCAACAGCAAAGCTGATGTCTGGCATAATATAAATCTAAGTATACATTAAGCAACCAATAAGAGATGCATAAGGAATAGCTATGAATTGTTTACGTTCTAATACATTCTTAGGACATTGTATGAGACTAAATTTGTCTCATTTCTAAAATAGAACAATACTCGCTTAACAATTTTCCACCTTAGATCTCTCTAAAACTTTATCGATTACAATCATATAGGTTGCATCTCCCATATATTTAATTTCAAAATTTCAGAGAGAAATTTCTTAAGCTCTAATTGGTGGGAATTAAAATTAGATTTTTATAAAATGTTATGAAATATTTGGTTAAAATTGATTGTTGACTTTGACTTGTATTAGAATCTGAATTTTAATTGGTACCAAACAGGAGGCTTAGTCTCGTGTAATAGACTAAGTTAATTAGTAGTTAGTAAGATATTATCAACTTACAGAATAAAAATTTAAACTTGTTCCCACTGGCCTTTAGATATATACATCGATCAACGATGTATTCCTTAAATTCAAAGGAAGTAATGGTATTGTTGACCTTAAGATACTATTGATGGGAAGTCTGTTTAACTTTGTATATTAATTTCTTTAATTTATACACCATGTGTTCCTTTCCTTCAATTGAAAAATCTTCTGGTTGATTCATATAAACTCCTTCATCTAAATTTCCATTTAGAAAAGTAGTTTTCACATCTATTTGATGTAGTTTTAAGTTATAATGAGCCATTAAAGCTATTATAATTCTGAACGAGTCTTTCTTGGAGACTAATGAAAATGTCTCCTTATAATTAATGTGATCTTTCTAAGTAAAACCTTTGGTAACAAGTCTAGTTTCGATAATAAGGTTAGTAAACTATGTTTAGCAACAATATTACGATGCAAAGTCAAAAGAGTTTCAATAATAAGGTTTTCAAGTTTTAATTTATATAAGTCATCACAAAGAATAGCGGAACTAATAAAATGGTTTTGTTTAAACAAACTTAAATATTCATTTCCACAATTACAAAAATATCTAGCTGAACCAAGTTTCGATAAAACAAAAACTAAATTGCGAATATACATAAAGAGTTTGAAATAAATCTAGACAATATCCAATATCTAAAATCAAATGATAGGTTCCAGTGGCTTCAACGAGAGCTTTGTAATGAGTGGCCATGAGAACAAAATTTTCATTTGGATTTATGGCATAGATTGAAAGAAATCCCTGCATCGTATTGGTAATATGAGTGGTACATTCGGAATCAATCCACCAAGTATTAAAACAAACTTCTACCAAATTAGGCCCCTATTTGGTGGAGATTAAAATTAGATTTTTAGTAGATTACGATAAAAGTTTTTGAATTGTGTGGTTGAAAATTTGTGGGACCCATGAAGTATGTAATTAATATTGATTGTTTGACTTTAATTTAGATTAAAATCTAATATAAATCAATATCATTTACTTTTGAACCATGCCTTATGTTTTAGGCAGTCCCCTTTTATGGTACTCAGGCTTACGACATAAATGACACATATTTTCTTGTGCTCCTGATTATGGATTTGGGTAGAAGACTCATTTATTTTTAGTTGTTCCTTGAGCATTGTCTCCTCTTGCACAATCATACTGTGCAATTCATTCACATTCCGTTAATCCTTTAACGTATTATAGTTCACATAGAATGGACCGTATCTAGGAGTCAAGAAGTTGATGATAAGCTGTACTAGAAAGTTCTCATCAATAATTATCCCAAGAGTCTTAAATTTTGCTACAATGTTACTCATTTCAGTAACATGCTCATGCATGGTACGAGAATCATCAAATTTCATGGAGGTTAAGATACCAGTCAGTATGCCAGCAAGTGACTTGCCAGCTATTTGAGAACGTTCTTTCACAAACTTCATATATTCGTTAATAATCTCAGTTTTAGTAATAGTAGAATTGATATTCTTTGCTAAGGTCATAAGAATAAACATTAAACTTAATCTGTTTAACCTTTCCCAAACCTTAAAAAAGACCTTTCATCGGTATTGCTCTTATCGGTGAGATCAGCAAGTTTTTCAACTTGAAGGGCCAAGTCCAATTGCAAAACACCTAAGTTGAATTGGACTAGTTCACATTAGTCAAAGAAATTGAGCCCATTTAACAGTGGTATAGATTAAGCAGAGAAACAAGAATATATATTGTAAAATATAAAATGCTCTAACATTAATTATTTGAGTCATGACTTAAATACTTAAGATTTAAATAGCATTAAATGTATACTGTAGTTTACTTATCGATGATACTATTTTACACCATTATAATAAACATTATAATGCTAATATAATTTCACTCAATTTGTAATCAAATATACTCTAATCAGACAGTCTGTTATCTTTGAATTATAAAAACACATCTAACTAAGCATGTCAATTAACCACGATCATGTTCAAAATTAATGAAATTAACTGATCGACCTTTAGACGATCTATAAAAATTTTATAATTTATGAACGTCAATAGATTCTTGACAATGATAATTATAACTTCATATTCATTTATAACCATTAAACTGTCAAGAGTAATTGACAAATAAATTATGTAAATTAGTGTTTGCAATACCATACTGTTTTACCACTTTGGTGACTAACATACAACGTTAATCGAACATTAATTACATAAACAAAATATTATATCAATGATTCATCAGAACTTTTGAATAAATCACTTTTCATCCTAAAATATTGCACGAAAAATAATTACCAAAAAATGTTTATTTATTATTAATGATAAATAAACAAGATGCGCAAAGTAATTTGTTAAACTAGAAATAATTTAACACAATCCATCACAACTAGCCAAGAATAGTCAATATAGCACTTCTTATAAATCTTCCTATCATCACAATGATACATAATAAATGCAAAATGCTCAAATATTATAAGCCCCCATATAAAAAAATTCAAAATCTTTAATCAGAGGAGTACCAGTTGTTACACCCCTAACTAAATCACTTCGGAACAACAGTCACACCAATCCCACGTTTCCATCTCCTAGCTAAACCACTTCGAAACAACAGTCACGCCACTCCCCGAAGTGCCATGTGTTCACCTGAAGTGATTCCCAAGTGATGCCCACTCCTGGCGACCTCAACATGGCACGCTATAAGGTGAAGAAGAGATCCACTGAAGCAACCGAAGTGTCCTTCAACTCCGAAATGTTGACGGATCCGAGGCACTCCCTTAGCAGATCCCTCCGCCGCTACTGTCAGAAAGATATGTGTCAGGATCCCCTCTACCTCTAAAGATTAATAGATGTGACGTCTCTATAGGTCTAGTTGATGTGACATATCGATTTTATGTCAACTCAACTCAGAAGAACTAATTGCCCGCCTAATCTAGACGTGGCTGATTGACGCCTATGAGCGGACGACTCACACCGTCAGATGCATACACATGTCTCACATCCAACAGTACTTTACATTTATAAATACCCAAGATTTGACAAGAGACAAAGGTAATGAAACTGTTATAACTTAGCTCTCCATACTAAGAAATATATATTTTCCTCCCCACTCTCCTGCTTAACTTGAGCACTGTTTCGATTACCCAACGCTGACTTGACTGTCGGAGTGTATACGGTCGCTACCACCACCGCTGGTTCTGATCGTGCGCTTCTGATCATCCATTGTTGTGCGCAGGGAGGATTACGTGGAGTAGCTATCCGTTGGCCACGTGAAGGGTCTAATTCTCGAGATCAACAGATTGGCGCCGTCCGTAAGAATCTTTCCGTCCAAAAGTTCTACATTGTCCACCGAAAAAGCCACCGACAAACCATCAACTTACCTTGAAAAGGGAATGTTCTTTAAAAAGAATGAAGTCAACCTACAAAGCTCTTAACCCTCTTGAAAAGGTAGACAAAATGAGTTATAGTAATGAAGATGCAAATTTTGAAGGGCATAGGGATGCCTCTAAAGAAGAGGTAATCAGGACCAATGTCACACATCGGAGATCCCATCACCAGCGTCACCGAGGCAACAGGATAGCAGACTCACCGAAGAAATGACTCAAATAGCTGCTGAAATGAGGGATGTTGCTGCTCAGAATGTGGCGATGTGTGAATTCTTCATACAAGCCCGAGGTCATCAGGGTTCCAGATGCCTTAAGGATTATATCCAGCTCAAGAAATCCCTACGCCTCATGGCCGAGGCCATTCGAGCTAGTACCGAGAACACCTCCTTGAAAGAAAAGTGGGTCTGGATGTCACATCCTATGCACAGAGGAGCCAACCAGCAGAACCACCGCTAGGAGAGAACTTTCCACCAGAATACGAACCCCAAAGGTCTGTCAGTGTCTTCGACGGAATAGGACAAAACCCTAGCAATAAGGTTCGCTCCGTGTAAAGATAAGTCCGACAAGAGCAAGAACAAGAATAAGTACCTCCTCCACCTAGAAACAGGCGGGAGAGGAGAAATCTAGTGGATTGGGATAGTCGAGAAGAGGCACCTCCACCTTCCCAAAATGCATCAGAGGGGGAAGGCTCTAAAGGGCTATGTTGCTCTTACGAAATTGATAATAATAATGACAACCTCCCCTTCTCGAGAGAAATCCTAAGTGTCCCAATGCCTGCAAATTTCATGCCCCAAAAAATCCCAAAGAATAAAGGAAAGGGGGACCCACAGAAACACCTGACAAAGTACATGATGCAGATAAGCCTCATAGGAGCCTCGCCAGCACTGAAATGTAGGGCCTTCCATTTAACCCTCACCAGAGCTGCTGAAATGTGGTACAACCCTAAGCATCAAAAGCTGGCCAGACTTGAAGAAGACATTTCTAAACCAATACCTTTCACGAAGGGAAGAAGAGGCCCCAGTGCAATGCCTGCAAGAGATGAGGCAAGCTCCTGGCGAGACGTTGAAAAGTTACTTCACCAAATTCACCGATGAAATCACATACTGCGAGCAAGTCACTTACAGAGAGACCCTTTCAGCCTTGAAATATGGCCTCAGCATGAACACTTTATTTTGGAGAGATATACGCAGCAAGAATCCCATCACCTATGACGAGCTAGTTGAAATGATGAGGGTGAAAATTGTCAATGAGGAGATGATTGACCACCGGAACTGTGAGGCTCAGGGACTTTCCCTGCCTCAGAGGCAAATGGGTCAAGGACCAGCCACACACCTTGTCACCCAGCAATGGACCCAGGCCGATCACACAATAGTTCCTACATTCGGATAGATATTGGCTTTAGCCATTCTAAATGTAGTGCCAGTGCTAACATATGAAAATGCTCTGTCAAAGTAGGACCATCCAGGGGAACAAACGACAATCGAAAGAAGAAGAAAAAGCGATCAAACAGGCCCCTGAAAGGGGCAAGGTTCTACACCTTTCACCAACTTTACGGACGCGACATCGACGAATGTAGAGATGCTCCTTGATCCTCGAACTGGAGTAATCCACTTTCCTCGAGAAAGGGGAATACACCCACAAGTCCACCTCCCCGAATAGGAAAGAGAGGCGATATAGAGACCAATCACCCTGAAGAAGAGAATCCAGGGACAGAGAAGAATCCAGGCATAGGGATCAGGCCCCATTTGGAGGCCAAGTTATCAGGGAAATTGATACAATCATTGGAGGACCTCACATCGAGGGTAACACCAGGAACGCCTAGAAAAACTGCACAAGGGAAGCAAATGATCCACCAATGATTACTTACATTGTCAATCAGACCCAAGAGGCCAATAGGATGGCCCCGATCACTTTCTCTCAAGAAGATGCACAAAGAGTTCACCACTTCCATTGTGATGCGTTAGTGGTAAGAGTCGTAGTATCTCGAAAGGACTCAAACGCATGCTCGTCGACAATGGCAGCTCGGTGAATATACTATTCGGATTCACCTTTGATAAAATGCAAATTGAACACGGGTTGATCCCATGATCGACACGCTATTTGGATTTACTGGCGACAACATCATCCCACGAGGGTGAATTACTCTACCTGTCGAGATGGGGTCAGCCCCCTTGTGTCCCACCACTTCATGGAGTTCCTGGTGGTGGACCACATATCAGCTTACCATGGAGTATTGGGCCGACCTGCCTTGAAAGACTTTTAGGCAGTTACATCCATCCATTACTGGTGTATGAAGTTCCCAATTGAGCAGGGGATTGCTACAGTACGACGCGACCAAATGGGTTCAAGGGTATGTTACCTCAACTCTCAACGAAAATCTGAGCCCCGCACTGTTAATGTCATTATAACAGAGGCCACCAACAAAGTCGACATGGACGTTGAAACGCTCGACGCCCCTGAATAAGGACATACTTTCGAACAGGAGGAAGACGTCGACATGGTAGAGACCCATGAAGAAGGGCACCCTCTTGATGAGTTGGTTTCTCGAATTATCGAGTTCGAACCAAATGCGACTCCAATGGAAGAACTGGAAACTTTCCCCATCAACCCTGAAGACCCCACTCAGGCCTTGCGGAAAGGGAAAGCATTACCTCCCGAAGTGAAAGAATAAATGATTAACTTCCTAAAAAGGAACCTGGATGTCTTCGACTGGAGGCACGAAGACATGGCGGGAACAGACCCGATGATCAGTTGCCACCACCTTAACATCAAATCTTCCTGTACCTCACATCGGTAGAAAAGATGAGCCCTCAACTCAGAGCGATATGAGACGCTCAAAGAAGAAGTCGAAAATTTAGCCGCAGTGGCTTCATCAGAGAAGCTATTTATCCGAAGTGGATATCCAACCCGGTCCTCGTAAAGAAACCCAGCGGGAAATGGAGAATGTGTGTAGACTTCACAAATTTGAACAAGGTATGTTCCAAGGACAGCTTTCGTCTCCCAAGGATAGACTAGCTGGTGGAATCCATTGCTGGACATGAACTCTTGAGCTTCATGGATGCATACTCAGGGTACAACCAGATACCCATATTTTGACCTGATGAGAAATCCACATCATTCATCACAGACAGATGATTGTATTGTTACAAGATGATGCCCTTCGAACTGAAAAATATCAGAACTACATACTAACGACTGGTCAATATGATGTTTGTTGAGCTTATTGACAAAACTATGCAAGTCTACGTCGATGACATGATAGTTAAAAGCCTCCAGGCGAAAAAATACGTAAGTCACCTCGACCAGACCTTTCAAATTCTTAGAAAGTATAAAATGAAGTTGAACCCTCTGAAGTGCACTTTCGGGGTAGCTTCGGGTCAATTTCTAGGGTATATTGTGAACCAAAGAGGAATCGAGGCAAATCCGAAAAAGATAAGGGCCTTATTGGAAATGAGGTCACCTCAGAAGCCAAAGGAGGTCCAAAACCTCAAAGGTCGGATAGCCACACTCAACCACTTCATCTCTGGGGTCACTGACAAGAGTCTACCCTTCTTCAAACTCTTGAAGCAAGGAAAGAAGTTCCAATGGATAGATGAGTGTGATAAAGCCTTCCAAGTATTGAAAAAGCACTTAGGAGAACACCCTTACTATCCAGACCTGAACCACGGAAACCATTGTTGTTATACTTAGCTGTCTCAGACGGGACTGTCAGTGCAGTCCTTGTCAGAGAAGAAAACATGCATCAATAGCCAATGTACTATATTAGCAAGGCACTACTCCAAGCAGAAACTCGCTACCCAGATATGGAAAAGCTTGCACTTTCCCTTGTTATAGCATCAAGGAAATTGAGGCCATACTTTCAATCCTATTCGATTGAAGTACCCATCAACTTTCCCTTGAAACAATTATTGAAGAAAACAGATGCTTTGGGCTAAAATGGGCAATCGAGTTCAGCAAGTTCGATCTACTGTTCCGACCCCGAAATGCCATCAAGGGCCTAGCCTTCGCAGATTTTATGGCTGAATTTGCCGAAGTTCCAGAAATGGAGACGACAATGGAACCAGCCGAGCTCCCAACATGGAACCTATTTGTGGATGGATCGTCAGGAGAGACTGGCTCCAGAGCAGAAGTTATTTTGGAAAGCCCAGAGGGCCATAAGCTAAACTGCGCAGTCAGGTTCGGCTTTAAAGCCTCGACCAACACTGCGGAATATGAGGCCCTTCTAACGAGCCTTAGACTAGTGAAAGAAATGCAAGTGAAAAGCTCCTAGCAAGTAGCGACTCACAGCTTGTGGTAAGTCAGGTCAACGAAAAGTTTGCAGCCAAAGACAGTGGCATGGCTGCGTATCTGAAATTGGTTATGAACCTAGTCCCTCACTTCGAGAGATTCGAACTGGTTCAAGTTCCACGCCTCAAAAATACACACGCCGACGCCCTGTCTAAGTTGGCCAGTAGCAGGGATTCGAAATTGCTATTGAGCGCCTATCCAAGCCTTCCATCTCTGGAGGCGAAAAGGTACTATGGATTGAAGGCACCCCACTTTGGATGCAACCCATCGTAGCCTACCTCAAAGATCAATCACTACCAGTCTCGAAAAGTAAGGCGAAGAAATTGATGAGGAGGGTTGTTCACTTTGTTCTCAGGATGATGTGCTCTACAGAAGGGGATTCGCCTCGCCATTTCTCCGATGCATGGAAGGGGAAGAAGCCATGTATATACTCAGGGAGATCTATGAGGGAGTCTGCGATAACCACTCCGAAGAAATGACTCTAGCACACAAAGTACTTCGACAAGGCTACTTCTGGCCGACCTTGAAAAGGGACTCTTGCCAGTTTGTTCGAAAATGTCAAGTGCCAACATTTCTCAAACATTTAAAGACATCCTTCTCAAAGCCTCTTCTTCGTCACCAGCCCTTGGCCGTTCGCCAAGTGGGGTATAGACTTTATTGGCCTGCTCCCAAAAGGAAGAGGAAGTACTACTTTTGCCATTGTTGTCATTGACTACTTCACCAGGTGGGTTGAAGCTGAACCTCTAGAAAAAAAACACTGAAACGAACACCACAAAGTTCGTCTGGAAAAACATCATTAGCAGGTTTGGCATTGTCCACTCTTTAGTGTTTGATAACGGAAGGCAATTTGACAATAAAAAGATGCGAGACTTGTGTGACGAACTCAGCATAAGGAAGGACTTCTCAACACCTCATCACTCCCAAGCAAACGGACATGTTGAGGCAGTGAACAAAACTATCAAGCATACCTAGAAAAAGAAGCTTGACGCCTCGAAAGGGACGTGGGTCGATGAACTTGCCCATGTCCTATGGGCCATACGAACAACTAGCCGAACTGCAACAGGTGAAACACCCTTCTCCATGACCTGCGGATCCGAAGCCATGAGTCCTGTCGAGGTGGGTGTCCCCTCTCATCGTCAGATACATTTCAATGAGATTGGCAAAGACGAAGCTTGATTGCACGAACTTCACCTCCTTGAAGAAAGGAGGGATTCCTCTCAAATAAAATTGACTAAGTATCAAAGAAAGATGACCCATTATTACAACTCTAAGGTCAGAAACCAAACTCTTCGTGTAGGGGACCTCGTCCTCAGAAGGGTCTTCCAATCATCGAAGCTAACTGGGTCCAGAGTGTTTGGACCGAACTGGGAAGGTACTTATCGTATCTGTGAGGAATCTCGACCCGGCACTTATAAAATTGAAGAATGACAGGGAAAGTGCTGCCTCATCAGTGGAACGTCGAACACTTGAGAAAATACTATCAGTGATAAGTGTATGTTCTGATCCGATCTCCATTTTGTCTACTCTATTGTAACATTCCTATCTTGCTAAGTGCTAAAACTGGTTATAGTACCTCAGTTCTCCGTTATGTTATATGGGTTAATCAACTTATGCCTCAGCTCTTCAGTATTTTATATGGATCAATTCTTCTATCATCGACTAGTTATTATTGGTGAGTAATGCTTAATATTTACTTGTTACTCATCAAGATACAAACAGTTCAACATAAATGTAAAGGGAAAAAGCAACAACACTTGGAAAAATTTTAATTTCATTAACATCAAAGTAAATTACAAGAGGTGGGCTAAAGCCATTACAAAATATTCCTATTATACTAGAGGGGCGTCTTCAGCTCCAGCCTCCGATTCGACCTCTTGGGGGCTTCAGTAGCTTCCTCGACGGCCCTATCAGGTCGACCTCTAGTAGGCCCACCGAACTCTACTTCGAGGGATGTCAAATCCAGAGTTTGGTGGACCTCCATTAGGCGATCCAACATTGTCTGGGCATTCCACGAGGACTAGAAATTGGCGAAGTCATCATACTGTCGATGTTCTTCGAAGTGATCAATAAAGTTTTGCACTGGTGACTCCCCTGCCACCTTCACCTCAGCCTTTAGAGATTCGATCTCCTCAGCCTGGGCCTCTGCCCGTTGCTTCAGCTTGGCCTTCTCTTTAGTGGAGGCCTCTAGAGCCTCAGTGGCGAGCCGATGGTGCTCATTGGCATGATCCACTCTGCTCGTTATAGTAGCCACATGACACTCCACTTCATAGAGCTCCTTCTTCCGCCTTTCCACCTCCTCATTGGCCCTCACTAGCCGGCCCTCCGCCTCTTCCCTTACCTTCTTCTCCTCCGAGGCCTTTTCTCCAATAGCCCGCACTGCATCCCCATAATACATCGCCTTCTCCAAACGCTTGGCCAGATCCTCCCTCTTGGCATTGAGGTCCCTCACCAAACCCTCGAGTTGGATGCTTGTGCTAAGGGCTCGGGCAATGCTGCACTGTTCACTATCACGAGGTCCATCGCAGTGCAGGAAGCGGTATGGTCCCTCCACTCTTCAGTCTAATACTTGTGATGGACTACTGCCACTACAGCGGTCTCCGGAGGCAAGGCTTCCAGTACCTCCTTCGCGGGCTCGTTAGTATTGACACTCGAAAAATCCGCCTCCTTTGTGGGACGAGCCCTCTTCCTCTTCTGCTGCCACAGCACTTGGAAAAGTGGCACTGCAGGGAGCGGAGCTTTAGTCGGAGCAGTAGCAGCGACTGAGGAAGCCTCGAAAGCGAAAACAATCTTCTCCCGGATGGCCACCCCGGTGAGTATTGTGGTCTGCTTCAGAACCGGAAGGGGTCTCACCACAGTTGGTCACTTCAACGGGCCAGCAGCATTCTTACCCTTCCTCAGCAAGTTCACCTCAGGGTCCTCTACTTCCTCCTCCTTCATCGATGGTTGAAGCTGTTTGCTAGCAGACACCAGCTCCTTGGGCTGGTTCTTATAGACAGAGGAGGAGGTCTTCAACACCCTTGCCTCGGCCATCATTTTTTGGATGGTCTTAAAATCAGGCCTCAGTGGGAGCTAATAAACAATGCAAATTATGTCAAATTCCCAGTGGATATCTCACACCGAGGAAAAGTGCCTGCAAACAACAAACATAGGTCAGGAACCGAACAGAAGCTCAAAAGAAATTCAAACACAGGGCGTCAGTACTCACTGAGCGATGAATACTTAGTTGGGACTGTGAGTGGCGCCAGGGGGTCCCCCTCCATTGTGTCCCACCTTCCGAATGTCCAGTACTACGATGTCTTCCTGCTTTTTATTGAGCTTGACAGATCTAGGACGAATGGAGTGTGGGCCTCCAGGAGGTTAAGTAATATCAGCCCTTAATCTTATCCCCCAGGTCGCCACTTTGGGGATGTACAGGGTCTGGAAGACTGAAAAGGGCATCTCCATCCCCAAGAGATGCCTCCTTCTACAACATCCATGAGCCCACCATCTGGCTCCAAGAGTTCGGGTTTAATTGGGTTGGAATTAACCTGTATGACCTAAGGACATACCGGAAGAAAGGGTGGATAGGCAACCTAAGGATAGGCAAGCTAAGTCCAGCCCTAAAGAGCGCTTCGCTCACAGCTACATACCCCGACCTAGGGTAACAGGCTCGTTCATCAAGCTTCGACAATATAAGGTCTACGCTATCAGGGATCTATCTAGGTGGCCTCTCTTAACTTCGATGGATAGTCAGAAGCCTCCCAATATTCTGACATGTCTATTGGGCTATCAGGCCTCTGCCATATGTTTTTCCCCCCTAATATAGCCTCAGCCACCTCACTGGACACGGCCAATATAGGCTCATCCACCCAATCTATGCCCAGTTCCCTCCCTGAAGCGTTACTACTCTCATAAGTCATCTTTAGAATTCAAAAGACATGAAGGAGTAGAGAAATACTTACTGAAAAGAATGGATTGCGATTTTCTACGATCAAAAAATAAGAAATGGTCCTCTGAAACTTGTTGAAAGCTGAAAATGTCGTCGAAAAACACTTAAAGATCGCCAAAAATCGCAGAGAATTTTGAGAGCGTCGAGAGCTTGATTTCGCAAAAGTGAAAACCTCTAACAATGCTCAAGTTCCCATTTTTATAGGACACTCTAGATGATCTCCATCGTTGAATTCAAACGATGTCAATCTAGGCCGTTCATCTCGTCACAAATCTGGATCGTTGAAATGAAACGCCAGATTTGATCAATGACAAGATCTGATGGTGCCCTCACGCACACATAAAATGCGTCGCCTCGAGCAAACAACAGCCGTCAACAATAAATAGCCGCAGTAGCCCTTTTTCTAGGGACAGGCATCACGTCCAATTGTCTCTTTGGAAAAACGCGACAGCTGTCATATCGATTAATGTTATAATAACACTTCAGTTCAGAAATAATCTGTCCCCATTTGCCTCAGATGAATGCACTTCTCAGCTTCTTTGGCGCCATTGACACGGAGTCCGCTGTGGGTCACCGCTTCGGTCGCACGACCCCTTAGCTTTACAAAGCGTTAGCAATCTCCCAACGCGTTGTCCCCTGTGGGTCAGCGTACCGGTTGCAGATGAGCTCTTCACCCAGCTTTAAAAGCTTCGGCATCACTGACGCGGAGTCCCCTTTGGGTGACTACCTCGGTCACACGACTCCTCAACTTTACAAAGCGTTAGCCATCTCCCAACGTATCGTCCCCTGTGGATCAACGTACCGGTGGCTGATAAGCTCTTCACCCAGCTTCAAAAGTTTTGATGCCACCGAGGAGGAGTCCCCTATGGGTCACCACCTCGATCGCACGACTCCTCAGCTTTACAAAGTGTAGCCATCTCCTAACGCGTCATCCCCTATGGGTCAGCATACCGATGGCAGATGAGCTCTTCACCCAACTTAAAAAAGCTTCAGAGCTATTGACGCGAAGTCCCCTGTGGGTCACTGCCTCGGTCGCACGACTCCTCAGCTTTACAAGGCGTTAGACATCTCCCAACGAGTTATCCTCTGTGGGTCAATGCGCAGGTGGCAGATGAACTCTTTACCCTACTTTACAAGCTTCGGCGGAATCGAGAGAATGCCCTACCTACACCACCTCGATCATCATTTCGCCTCTGCCAGCAGCTATTTGCCACGTCTGCTTACTTCATCATTTCACATTAGCACTTCATCAGAATACACAATACTTACTCTAAGGCCGGCGTACACAATCGGGAAAGCAAGTCCACCCATGATATGAATATACATGCCTGAACTTGGGGGGACCATTGTTACACCCCTAACTAAATCACTTCGGAACAACAGTCACACCAATCCCACGTGTCCATCCCCTAACTTAACCACTTCGGAACAATAGTCACACCAATCCCACGTGTCCATCCCCTAGCTAAACCACTTCAGAACAATAGTCACGCCACTTCCCGAAATGCCACTTTTCTCCTGAAGTGATTCCAAAGTGATGCCCACTCCTAGCGACCTCAACATAGCGCCCGACAAGGTGAAGAGTAGATCCACTAAAGCAATCGAAGTATCCCTCAACTCCGAAACGTTGAAGGATCCAAGGCACTCCCTTAGCAAATCTCTCCACTGTCACTGTCAGAAAGATATCTGTCAAGATCCCCTCTGCCTCTAAAGATCAATTGATGTGACGTCTCCATAGGTCTAGTTGATGTGACATATCGACTTTATGTCAACTCAATTCAGAAGAACTAATTGCCCGCTCACTCTAGACGCAGCTGATTGACTCCTATGAGCGGACGCCTTAAACCGTCTGATGCATACACGTGTCCCACATCCAACGGTGCTCTACATCTATAAATACCCAAGGTTTGACAAGAGACAAAGGTAATTGAACTCTTATAACTTAGCTCTCTATACTAAGAAATATATATATTCTCCTCTCCACTCTCTTGCATAACTTGAGCACTGTTCCGATCATCCAATGTTGACTTAACCGTCGGAGTGTATGCGGCCACCACCACCACCGCTGGTTCCGACCTTGTGCTTCTGACTGTGCGTTGTTGTGTACAAGGAGGATTACGTAGAGTAACTATTTGTTGGCCACGTGGAGGATCCAATTCTCGAGGTCAACACCAGTAATGCCTTTCCTCTATTTAATTAGTTCAAATATATCAATGATAGGTTAATCTATTTGTACACATTAATTGTAAAACTATCGCTTTTCAATGGGCCAGTAAGATTTTAGCAATAATAAAGCACTCTAATTAATTCATTAATAATATTAGTTGGGTCACATTAATTGTTCTCATAGTTTTTTTTCCGTGTTTTTAATATATGGATTTGGTGTGATACTTGGTGTACAAAAAATGGTCACAAATTTTTAACCGTCTTTCACTTGATAATTTTTCATTCGTCCTTAGTCAAACGAAAAAGAAAAAGGGCACCGTATAGTTGCTGTGTTGACACCCGTAAGGTGCCTGTGTTTATGGATTTGTTATTGGACAACTTGGTTCCTATAATCAAAATACAAAAGGATGCGAATCATGCTTCCTATAATCAGAATTAAAGCAGGAATATTAGGAGATCAAAATTCAATTTGAAACCATCTAGATCCTAGGACCCAATGTATTATCGTCTCCCAAAATCAAATAAATACACGACATACTAAAATCGAATAGATACAGAAAATATTGTATAAATAAACATTCAACCCTAGAGTTGTGTTGTTGAAATAGTTAAATATTGCTTTCTTTTCTCAGTTTGAAAGAGAGAAATTACGTTAATATACTTCAAGATTGCATTGTCGACCATGTTATCCTACTCAGAATTATTTGCTCCTTCCTTATGCTAATATCTAGTCCAATCTTATGATATTAAAATTTGTAAGAATAAAATTATTTGTATCCGTTGACAGCATTGATGTTGTCAAATTCTAGACAATTGATTTTAAAAAATAGTTTTTAAATAGATGAATGTGATTTTGTCAAATATGTATTATCAATCACGACCGTAAAAAATATTGCATAAGTAACATAATTGAATCTACAATTAGTAACATAGACGTATCAATTCAATTTGATTAAAAATGAATAAAGAGGCGGGTAAACTCAAATAAATAGTTTTCAAAATCAATTTACTATTATGACCCCCAAATGTCGTACAAGAAATTCCATAGTGTTTCGCGCGGGTTAGTCGCTAACAATTAAAAAGGGATCAGACGATTGTGTAAGGGACAAACCTCTTGAGACAAAGTCCCAAAAAGGGGTATTTTTATTGGCGATGACTTTACAATTGGAAAATAAAATAGAATGCCTCCAAGGGGCGCAAGCACACGAGTTACTGAAAAGAAGTGTTTAAATCTAAACTAAGAAATTGAAAGTTACATATTCTCTGTTTGAGAGTGTTTGATTCGGGGTCTTTTGCTCTATGTCTTTTCTTTCTTTTATACTCCCTGGATGATCTCTTCATGATCAACCGCTTAAAAACTGCTTGATCGCTCTATAACTGCTCACTTTCTTCATAGTGACCAACTTGTCATGGAACTGCCTTTTCTAACTGCTGCCATTACTTTTTTGTCGTTCAACCGTCTTCAATTGAATTCCTTGAATCGTGGAACGTGATAGGGTTACTCAATAACTGCTTCATTAACCCGCACTTTTGGGTAACCATAACATCTTATGTTTGCTACGATCCTGGGAGGGTCACAGCTCTGGGCGAGAACAGGGTCACAGCTCTGGGCGACTACATGGCAATCCATTCGCTCAAATCTTGGGCGACTTACAGGCTTGGACGATGGTATTACCGTGTTCGTGGGCTTCCCTATTTGGGCCTTTATCCTGAATATCCTGATTGGGCTGTTCTTTGGGCTATCTGATTTGGGGATCCTTCAATTGCGTTTCATTCCTTGGGCTATTCGATTTGGGCTGAACTTTTTGTGTGTCAACAATTACCGCCCAATATGACAGAATTAATACCAATTATTAATTTTTGCCATATTCACTTTGTGTTTCCCAGCAACATTCGAAATTCCCAAGAATTTTAATCATTGTTTTCTTCCATAGCCTGAAAAGGTGTGACGTTTGCAAACCCTTATAATCCCCAAATACACGCCATTTCATTGCGCCACTAAATCACGCCTCATTGTTTCGCGTTTCTCTCTCGCAATATTACTGTTCATCTTCTTGCTTCTCTGCTACGTTTCTTAAGCAAACTTCGACAAACTCTATTTCGTTCCTAATGGCTGTTTCACAATCCCAGTCTGGTGACTCCTTCAGTTCCGAAGACTTCCAGAAACTCCTCACTCGGCCATATATAACTCCGAACTTCCTTACACCAGCCAATGTCGAACTCAATGAGTTCTATCTAGGTCCTTCATTCAACAACGCCGAGGCCGTCGAACAAGCGGCGATTGGTCAAATATTCCCTTGTACTCAAGGCCTTCCGTTTCTAAACTCTTTGCTGCTGAGGCCGCTTCGCGAAAGAGGTATTCACACTTGGCCTAAATCTGATGTCGTTTTCCGTAGATGGCATGCTCGCCTTGTGGACCATGGTCCTACTAAGGCAATTTTTTAAAGTGCTAGGATTTCTGATTTGTTAGAAATCTCTCTTCAACCCCCTATTTTTGACCCAGCACTTTTTCCAATCGCTTTAAGTTTTTGGTCTTCTAAGTATAATACTTTTGTTTTCCCTCTTGGTCCCATGTCCATTATATTAAGGGATGTTGGGGCCCTAGTGAATCTGCCACCTTTGGGCGATACCATTTTCCCTGATATTTTGATTTCTGGTGTCGTCCCAAAATTTGATAAAAAACTCACCGAGTCTTATTCAAGCCTGCAAACATGTCATAACCACTCGAGCGCTGAGCCTTCCCATGCTGAGCGTGTGGCCTTTCTTCAGATTTGGCTTTGTAAATACATTTTGTATGTGACAAACATGAAGCCCTCCATGAGCTATTTACCCATAGCGCACGAATTGGAGTGTGGTAGGCCTTTGAATTTGTGTTCTTTCTTTTTAGCTGCCCTCTAAGAAGCATGGCTTCTCTTCAATCCCAATTGAAGAATGGTGCATCTCCCACTGGCAGTGGGCATCTTTGGTTCACTCAAATGTGGTTGAGAGCCTATTTTCCATCACTTGGTGCCGTCTAAATCTTCCAAATGATAGGCTCCATTAGGCAACACATTATTTACTTTCTATAGTCCTTCCCAATTGGGTGATCATTTGCCATACTTAAATTCTTTGCTATCCAAAGGGAGTACTGTTTTCCAAACTAATTCTCCCAGGTTGAATGACTTGGCTATAAATTTTTTATTATAAAATTTAGTCATTCTTCATTTTTGAACTTGCAATCTATATAGGACGTCCAACTCTAATAAGTTTTGAACTAGTGATTCGGTATACTCACCACCACTTAACTATGTTGCAAACACACTCTGATTGATTGCACGTTGATTTCCATAAGCAAAATGACCTCTTGTCCATAAGTAAGTTGGAAAGGAGTAATTTTGGTACTTGATCGAGGCGACGTCCTATAAGCCCATAAGGCATTGTTCAGACATTCGTGCCAATTTATGGCATTTTCATCTATCATTTTCCTTATGATATTTTTTAGAATCTTATTAGAAGATTCTACTTGTCCGTTGGATTGAGCGTAATATGGTGTGGAGTTCACTAATTTAACCCCAAACTCACTCAAGAATTTATTCACTTGATCCCCATTCAAAGATGTTCCGTGATCTACCATCAAAGTTTGTGAAATTCCAAATCTATAAATGATGTGATCACGGATAAATTCTATGACATTCTTTTGGGTGATCTCCTTTAAAGGTACCGCATCTACCCACTTAGTGAAATAATCAGTTGCAACTATAACAAAAGTATGTTGCTTGAACGATGGAGGATAAATCTTCCCTATTAGGTCTATCGCCCAACCCTTGAATGGCCAAGGTTTAATAATAGGTGCCATCTCTCGTGCTGGCGCCCTTTGTATTGGACCATGCTTTTGGCATGCTAAACAACTCTTTGCATACTGAACGCATAATTCTCCCATCTTTGGCCAAAAATATCCACTCCTAATAATTAACCATCTCATCCTTTGGCTAGCTTGATGAGCTCCACATATCCCTTTGTGCACTTCAGCCATGATTGTCCTGACTTCTTGCAAACTTACACATTTTAGCAATATACCATCAGAGCGTTTCTTAAACAACTCTTCATCTATTAGTGTATAGTTTAGCAAACGCAGCTTTATTTTTCTACTATTTCCTTTATTAGGTTTTTTAAGGAACCTTTTAATCTCTGTCCTCCAATCCATTGCATCTCCATCTTGTATACAATGAAATTCAATCCTTCTCGCCCTTCTTTGGATCACGGGCAATATGGTTCCATACTCACAAGTAGACTTCCAATTTAAAACCTTTAAGTATCCTGAGGCCATCTGGGCCAACTCATTTGCCACGTCATTATATATCCTATTAAAGCATTGAAGTTCTACTTGGTCGAATTCTTCTAACAATTCTTGGGCGATTTCATATTGCCTCATGATGGAATCACTTTGGCATTTAAAATCCCCAATCAATTGGTGAATTACCAATTGAGAATCCCCTCTAATGATTACATTCTTTACCCCCATATCTATCATTAGTTCTAGGCCCACGATTAAAGTTTCATATTCGGTCTGATTGTTGAGCCCAAACAGGAACTAAAAAAGTAGACATTTCATAGAATTTCTCTTAAATTAAAATAATTATTAAAAATAATAATTAAAATGAAATCCGTTATCCATTTCTGCTGCCAATTTCAGTTATAACCCTTCACATTTCCGTCAATTGAACAATTAAGCCCATATTTGATTTCTATTATTTCAAAATTCATTTTTTTCTCCTACTCATTGTTACATTAAAATATTTTACATGTAAATTCAAATCTTTTTTCTACCTTTTAACTATACTAGTCAAAATTGAACGCGCATTGCACGTTATTCTAAAATATTTTATAAGTGATGTAATATTTGGTACCAATTTGTTGGAGGATTTGATGAATCTCGGACGAATTAAAGAAAATAAAATTTAGCATAGAAATTTAAGAGAAGAAAATTGTACTCAAATCGTACTCTCAAAACTCAATTTTTATGATTCAATTTTTTGTAATGGTGAAATACTATATATGAGCAATATCTTCATATTACATTTGATACATAAAAATTATTTGTTAATATATAAATTTAAACACATGTTAAAATTTTCAGATACATGAATTTGAATAAATTAATCTATAATAACTTTAGATTCATATAATTCAAGATTCATCAAGTTAAAATTCATTGAATCTAGATTAATGTTAATGTTAATTAATTGAGAATTAATAACACAAATTTCATAAATGACAATATCGTATTTATTACATATCGAAAGATGAAAAGTCAAGTATCATTGAAATAATTGAATTGTAGGAGGGTTAAAATCGTCCAAAAAATGATTCTTCCTTAATGTGATATTTTAATATATTATAGATATTCTCAAAAAAATTCACCATTGTAAAACTCATTTTGATGAAATAATGTGTATATTGTGGACATTGGGCCTAAATCTCAATATATGCATTTGTATGTATAATTTCAGGTATATTATCGACGATTTGTACATGTTTCTCTAAGATAACCATTCCCTTAACCCAATTGATCTGGGAGAATGTTCCCTTCAAATGGATGAAGTTGGTAAACAAAATTTTAAAAAGCTAAAGAAGCAACTTACCTTGGCACCCTTTCTTACAATTTCAACAGGCACTAGAGGTTACACCATCTTCATAAGCTCCTAAGAATGGGATGGGATGGATGCCCCTCAGGGCACATTCCAACTGGCAAAGATGAGGGCGCTTCAAGGCTGGCAGATCAGAGGTCGTGAGTTTGATTCCTGGAAGGCTCTTGGAAGGCAGATATTTTCCTGAAAGGTAGGATTAACCTGGAAGGCAGGAGCTCTACTGGAAGGCAAGGTGCAAAGATGGAAAACGACTTGCTTGGCACTTTGGCAGATCAGTTGGGGGAGCCCTTGAGCACTGGTCAGTTTGGGGCACAAACTGTGGTTTAACCTGTCTGCAGCTTGAGGGGCCAAGGTGTAGACTCCAAGATTTAGTCACTGTAAGGTGGATGCCTGGATATCAAAATAATAATAATAATAATAATAAGAACGGGATGGGATGTGTTTTGATACAACATGATAAAGTGGTTATTTACACCTCTAGACAATTGAAGTCACACAAGGAGAATTACCCATTCATGATCTAGAAGTTAGTGGTCATAGTATTATCCTTGGAATTATGGAGACATTATTTGTAAAGCAAGAAGTGTGAGATACTTCGCATATCATAAGAGTTTGAAATATTTATTTACTCAAAAGGAGATTAACATGAGTCATTAGCGATGCTTGAAATTATTTAAGGATTATGATTGTACAATTATCTATAATTGTGGAAAGATAAATGTAGTAGCACAGGTTTTAAGTAGAAAAGTACCAAAAATTGAGTAGAAAGTTGAGAATTTCAAAATTGGGTGACGATAGGTTGACAATGATGACAATTAGGTCGACTTTACAAGATCGACCTAAAAAGGCACAAGAAACTAATGTTTTCCAAAGAAAATTAGGAAAGAGATGACAAAAGGAAAGCCAACTAAACTATCGAATATTAGTATTAGAGATTTCTTCGTATAAGATAGAATTTGTATGCCACGTGATGAAAAGTTTCGAAAAGAGATATTAGTTGAAGCCCATAATACATTGTATTTGGTACACCATGGATCTACAAAAATGTGCTATGAGATTAAGTAAGGACGAATCCAAGACCAAACTACAAGTCGAGCTACTATGTTTAAAAAATGATTTACACATAAAAATCATTTACATAACATAAAATTTACATTAAAAAAATTAAATGGCCAGGGACTGGACTGGACTGGACTATAGCTTGGTCCAATCACCCCCATATACATCCTTAAAGAGGCATTATATTGGTGGTCCGATATGAAAAGGGAAATCACAGATTTTGTAGCAAAGTGATTGATGAGTCAACAAGTGAAATCAAATGCTAGAAACTGCTTGAAAATTTGAAACCCCTATTGATTCCCAAATGAAAATGAAGAAAATCTCAAAGGATTTTTTTGTCAGTGTTATATATTTATACATGTGAAAAAAATAATCAATTTAGATGAAATGCCCAAGTGGTGGAAAATGTGAGATTTGTGTGGAACGTTAGGGGTTCGGGTCACTCCCCACACAATTATTAAAAAGTCTTGATTGGGGCCTTGGGTTTCATTGACTAAAATAAATCTTTTTTATTTTATTTATTTTCTAAATTATTTAATGGATCAAACTAGTGGGTATTTTCTGACTTTTTTTTTTAACAACCCACTACTCAGTTTTTAAAATACCCACTACTCACAGTCATTAAAATTTTGTATTATTCCCTGATCATGGAAGAGACAGTTACTTCCAGTTTTGCTTATATAAACTCATGTCTTAGTTTGGGAAAAAGACACATCACAGAAAATAAAAAATCGTTTGAAAAGAAATATTATTTCTCATATTCTGAATTTTTATAGACTCGATTTTTACATATATTCTGGAGTACATTTGAGAGTTCTGAAAATCATCCGTGATTGCTGCACAAGTGGTTTATGATCGTTGTATCATGAGAGTGATTATCTACGGAGATCGCAGTAGTTATCAACGGGCAATTTCACTTTAGGACATCGTGCTGTCACGAGACTCGATTGGACGATAAGTTTTATATTTCTGCATTTTATTGTTCTGTACATTACTGCAACTGATTATTTTCTCCCACAATCTAAAGTGAAAACAATTTATAATTAGTTGTCATGTCTGCCGTAGATATATCTGCTCCTAAGTATTCTGAAAAATCTGAATTGTTTGATGGAAAGAATTTTAAGAGATGGCAAAATGAAACTGCGATTTTATTTAACAACTCTTAAAGTCTTTGATGCTATTGAATCTAATGAACTCGTTTTTGCAATTACTGATAATCCTACTGATAAGGAAACAGAGGATTTAGCTAATTGGGAACATAAGGATTATATGTACAGGAATTACATTCTGAATTGTTTGACGTTAGATTTATATGATGTTTATTTGTCGTGTAAATCTTCAAAAGAATTATGGAATTCCTTAAAAAAGGGGAAAGTTTCTGGATTTTAAAATGGATGACGTTAGAACTCTGGTCTGTCAAGTTGAAGAATTACAGATTATAATTCACGAAATTATTGCAGAAGGATATAAAATCTATGAGGGTTTTCAAGTGTTTGCTATAATTGAAAAATTGTCATCTTCTTGGAAGGAGTATAAAAATGGTTTGAAGCATAAGAGAAGAAATTTCCTTAGAGGATTTGATTATCAGGATTAGAATTGAGGAAGACAATAGAATGGCAAAACATAGGAAAAGACCAAAATTTTGATACCGAGGCTAATCTTATTGAAGGAACTTATGGCAGTAAGAAACTAGTTGAAAATTTTACCAGGGGTCAGAGTTTTAAAGGTAGAAACAAGGAAAAATAATTGTAGGAAAGAACAATCGATCTTAACCCCAATTTAAAAATAAAATTGTTGGTGACTGTTTTGTTTGTGGTAAACTACGTCACCTTGCAAAGGATTGCAGAAATAGGAGAGGAAAAGCAGTGACGAATCAGGCACATGTGGTAGAGGATGAGAATTTCTCTGTTATGGTGACAGAAGTGAATCCAGTAAGCAACATGACATACTGGTGGGTAGATTTTGGAACTACCAAGTACATCTATTGCACAAGAGGTGCATTTTCTTCATTCACTCCTGCTAGTGATGGAGAATGTTTGTTTATGGCGAATACTTCCTCTTCCAAGATCAAGGGAAAAGGAACTGTGACAATTAGATTTACTTCTGAAAATATCCAGGATGTCCTTTATGTACCTGATAGTAGGAAAAATCCAGTATATGAATCTATCTTAGTCAAAAAGGGATTTAAGATCGTATTTGAGAGTGGTTAAATTGTACTGTCTAAGGGTGATTCCTTTGTTGGGAAAAGGTATGCAGATGAGATTTTGTTTAAACTAAATATTTCAGTAATTAATAATAAAATATCTAGCTCTTTTGTTTACTTGTTGGATTCTTACGATTTCTGGCATGCTAGACTTGGACACGTTAATAAAACTTTTATTAAAAAATTAATGAGTTTGGGAAACATTCCCAGAACCGATAATTTTTCAAATTCAAAATGTGAAACGTGTGTTGAGTCTAAATATGCTAGAAAACCATGTCCTCATGTTGATGGGACTATTTCAGTTTTAATTTTGATACATTATGATTTATGTGATTTAAAATGATATGTTACTCGTGGTGGAAATAAATATTTTTTAATATTCAGAATTTATTTCATATAAAATTGAAGTAGAAAATCAGTAAGACAAAACTATTAAAGTTTTAAGGTCTGATAGGGGAGGAGAATATACTGGAGATTTTGATAAATTTTGTGTTGAGAATGACATTATGGTGTAGCTAAAAGAAAAAATAGAACTCTTACGGATATGGTCATATCAATGCTAAACTCTTCTGAATTACCTTTTAACATGTGGGAAAGCCCTTCTTACTGTATTTTATATTCTTAACAGAATTCCTAGTAAGAAAAATAATAAGTCCCCTTATGAAATGTGGAAGGACACCTTCATATAAATATCTTAAAGTGTGGGGGTGTTTAGCTAAAACTTCTATTCCAGTATCTAAGAGAACTAAATTTGGTCCGAAAACTGTTGATTGTGTTTTTATAGACTATGCTCTTCACAGTAATGCCTATAGATTTTTAGTCATTGACTTAAAAATGATGTGATCAAAAAGAACACAATTTTTGAAACTAGAGGTGCTGAATTTTTTGAAAATAGATTTCCGTTTAAAGAAAAGTTTGAAGGACCAAGCAGTTCTTTTAGTGTTCTTCCTAGTGTTAGAAAGGAGCCGTTTGAATTAGAAGAAGCTGAAATTAGGAGAAGTAAAAGACTTAGGACCACTACTTCTTTTGGTCCTGACTTTATAACCTATTTAGTAGATGATGATCCTAGTACTTTTGGCGAAGTTATGTCTTCATTAGATTCTATATTTTGGAAAGAAGTTGTAAATAGTGAATATGATTCAATTATATCTAATAATACTAGGAAGTTAGTAGACTTACCTTAAAGATGTAAGACAATTGGGTATAGATGATTGTTTACGAAAAACTTAAACCTGATGGTTCGATTGATAAGTTTAAAGCAAGACTTGTAGCCAAAAGCTATAGACAAAAGGAAAGAGTTGACTTTTTTTATACTTATTCACCCGTCACCAGGATTACCTCCATAGAATGTTAATTGCAATTACTTCACTGTATGATCTTATTATATATCAAATGAATGTCAAAACTGCATTTTTAAATGGAGACTTAGAAGAGGAGATTTATATGGACCAACCTGAGGGATTTGTTGTAAAAAGCCTTGAAAATAAAGTATGTAGACTTAAAAAATCCCTTTATGGCCTTAAACAAGCTCCTAAGCAATGGCATGAAAAATTTGATATAGTTTTGATATCAAGTGGTTATATGATAAATGAAGCGGATCAATGCGTATATAGCAAATTTGAAAATGATTGTGGTGTAATAATTTGCTTATATGTGTTGATGATATACTGATTATAGGAACTAGTTTAGATGTAGTTAATAAACTAAACAGTTTTTGAACAAGCACTTCGAAATGAAAGATTTGGGTGTTGCTGACGTCATTCTAGGAATCAAAATAGTAAAACATCTTGAATGAGTTATTTTGACCCAATCACAATATGTAGAAAAGGTGCTTAAGAAGTTTAACCAATACAACTGTATTCCTATTAAAACACATTATGATGCAAGCCGTCATTTGAGAAAACATTCAGGTCCTAGTGTTTCTGCTTTAGAGTATACTAGAGTAGTCGGTAGTCTCATGTATCTCATGAATTGTACAAGACCTGATATAGCATATGCTGTTAGTAGACTTAACAAGTATATTAGTAATTCTAACAGTGAACATTGGGATGCTCTCATTCAAGTCTTGAGGTATTTGAGATACAGTCTAGATTGGGGAATACATTATACCAAATTCCCTGCTATACTTGAGGGATTTTGTGATGCTAATTAAATTTTCGATACCAATGAAAGTAAATTTACAAGCTGATATGTATTTACATTTGCAGAAGGTGCTGTATCCTGAAAATCCACTAAGCAAACTTGCATTGCTAAATCTACTATGGAATCTGAGTTCATAGCTTTAGATAAGGCAGGTGATGAGGCTGAATGGTTAAGGAATTTTCTTATGGATGTTCCTGTGGTTTAAACCATTTCCAACTACTTCTGTCCATTGTGACAGTCAAGCAGTTATTTCAAGAGTTCAAAATTCATCCTACAATGGAAAGTCTAGACATATTATAGGAGGCACAATACTGTACGTCAGCTGCTTAAGGATGGGGTTATAGCTATTGACTATGTGAAATCAAGTGATAATATTGCTGACCCATTAACTAAAGGATTGGTTAGAGAGCTAGTTCAGACAACACCGAGGGTTATGGGGCTAAAGCCTGTTACATACTAGATCATCCATAACGGAAACCCAACCTTGCGATTGGAAATCCCATTGTCAAGATTCAATGGCACCACAAAGTTATTGGAGTAATCTGTGGGGTACTACATTGGATTTATTCCAAATCCCTCCCTATGATGCGTAGTACCAACTGTATTGTTTAGAGAATGAGTTAATGCTCTTAATACTTACTATAGCTGATATTGAGTGGGGTGTTTAAATACGGTGTACCATTGATAGAAGCTCATATTTGAGTGTGAAAGTGGGTGAGGTGAATTCTCTAAAGCACTCAAAGAACACAATCGCGAGAACTTAATGATTGTTCTACAAATCATGTGTGTGTGTTCTATTATATCAGTTTGCAACTATAATTGTAGAGTTTAAGAAATAGTTCACTCTAGAGTTAGCAAGCTCGATAGAATATACAAAGTCAAGGTTCAAATCGATAGACACCTAAGCTTGCATGATTTCTACCGTACTCTAGAGTAATATTTTTATTTATCTTATTTCTTTTATGTGGGGGATTGTTATATATTTATACATGTGAAAGAAATAATCAGTTTAGATGAAATGTCTAAGTTGTGGAAAATGTGACATTTGTGTGGGACGTCAGGGGTTCGGATCACTCCCCACACAATTATTAAAAAGTCTTGATTGGGGCCTTGAGCTCTTGGGCTTCATTAACTAAAATAAATCTTTTTTATTTTATTTATTTTCGAAATTATGTAATGGGTCAAACTGGCAAATATTTACTGACATTTTTCTTAACAACCCACTACTCATAGCCTTTAAAATATCCACTACTCACAGTCATTAAAATTCTACATTATTTTCTGATCATGGAGGAGACAGTTACTTACAGTCTTGCTTATATAAACTCATGTCTTGGTTTGGAAAAAAGACACATCAAAGAAAACAGAAAATCGTTTGAAAAGAAATATTATTTCTCATATTTTGAATTTTTATGTACTCGATTTTTATATATATTCTAGAGTACATTTGAGAGTTTTGAAAATCATTTATGATTGTTGCACAAGTGGTTTATGATTGTTGTATCATGGGAGTGATTATCCACGGAGGTCGCAGCAGATATCGATAGACAATTTCACTTTAGGACATCGTGCTATTACGATACTCGATTGGACGATAAATTTTATATTTCTGCATTTTATTGTTCCGCACGTTACTCCAACTCATTATTTTCTCCAACAGTAAGATTATCAAAAAATTTGATGGATGTGATCCTATTTGGATTATAGTTGACCATTTAAGATTTACACATTTTCTACCGGTAAATATGACTATAAGATGGACCATACGCAAATCTTTATATTAGGTCACGTGGAGTACTAGTATCTATCGTATAAAATACGGGTCAATGGTTTGTGCCTCACATTTGGAAGGATTTATATATGTTGTTGAAAACTAATTGCATTATATTCGCAAACTAATGGACAGATAGATAGGACGATTCAAAATCTTAAGGAACAAAATGGCTCTTGAGCGGAAGGGTCCCTTTCACAAAGGTATTAAGTGAAGCAATCGAGGATGATATGCAAGATTGCGAATATGGATGACAAAAAAAAAAAAAAAAATCTATCAAACCCAATACCTACGGGATCTCGCCCCAAACGGGGCGGAGATTACCCACTTATTCAGATGTTCAAGTCAAGTACGGGTAAAAAGGGCACCACCTCGTCCCGTTTAATTTTTTTTTTATTTTTTTTTATTAAGAATTCAATACTTTAAATGAAAAATTCCACAAAATTTCATTAATTCTAATACAAGAAGACAACTAAAATTATCTAAGAAATATGATAAATAATAATAAAAAACTTTAGTTTACCAAATATATTCGTATAATTTAACTTTTAAAAAATAAATAAGTTAATAAAAAAATTTAATAATTACATTAATTGTCTCACTTTAATGATCGAGGATAATAAAAATAATTATCCAAAAAAAAAAAGGGTACGTAAACGAGACAATAGTTTTGACCATCCTTAAACGCCCCGTCCTGCCCTAAACCTGTCCCGTTGCTATCTCTAAATCGTGAAGACAAGGTGAAAGAGAAGTTTGTCAAGGTATATTATACATAATTTTGTAAATGAAATTTATTTTAATGGACAGATTGAAACACTTAGAAAATTCTTATCACTTTTGAATTTATTAAATTCCCAAATTTTGGGAAAATCGGGATTTAAATAAATTAGTGAGGGATCCAGTTGATAAATTATGAATTTTGAGGACTTAATTGATTAAGGTCCAAAAGTTGGTTCAAGGAACGAAAATGACAGAAACCAAAAGTTAATGGCCTTAAAATGTCATTACGAGTCATATATTCGGAGTTAGCTTTCGCATTTTAGATCGTTTATAAGTTCGCGTCGTCGAGACCTTCGCTTTGGTTCCCATTTTCCTATTTTCGACTGGTGGAAATGCCTCAAAACTCGAGCCAAAACAGAACCCTGAAAATAGGATTTGCTGAAATTTAAGTACCAGATTTTAGCTTCAAGTATGCATATTTGGGAAAAATTTTACATTCACTATGGTTATTGGATTAACTTGATTTTTAATTCATTACGAATTAGAAGATCGGCTCTTCGAATTGATGTCAAGAACTCCCCATTACGACCTTAGCTCGATCCTCAAATTATTGGAGAAAAGTCGGACCTGAGCCATCCCAAGTTGTCAAGATTTTCTAGAATATATTACTCCCCTTGTTTTTTAGTGTTTGCTCCGATTGTGTGTAGATATGCCACAACGTTGGCTTATAGGACAGGCTAGAGAAATTATACAGATAATTTATAAAAATTTTGGCAAGTATCCATAGAGCTAATGCACTTTGTATAGATTGTGTGTGTAAGGCCAAATTCACACGATACTAGCGTCGAGAAATAAAATAAAACGATCTTATAGAAAGTAAATGTGCAAAAATTAAGGATTGAACACGAGAGAATTATTTCGTAAACTGCGGAGGTTCAACGACCACTTCTAAAGCCTACATCCCCGTTGAGCATCCAATAAATTGAATTATGCTTGGTTGCACTAAATAGCCCAAATTGACAACAAAGTTACAAGAGTTTCAACCAATACACCGAGATAGCACTAGAACACTTATCTTTCAAAAATAGCAATCAATCTGAGAAGAATCACAAAGAATCTTCCTAAAACTCCACTGAAAATAACAACTTAGAAGACCCTCTCATTTGTTAACTGTTGAAAACTAATTGCATTATATATCACAAACTGATGCTAAACATTACAGATCAAAGGTCTCAAATCAGAAATATGAGAGACTAGAAAATGAAACCCTGGCATTAAATACTCTCCCTCTAAAACCAGCTGCCAAGAGATGAAATAAATCAACCCGTATGCCAAAATGAAATGGCATATAAGAGATAAAGCCCAAGAATCATCCAAAAGCATCAGCCAATGGCCAAGATTGAAGCCATGTGTCAAAATCTTATAAAATCGTATTTACTAATAAAGTCGCATTTTCACAAAATGCATTTTCCACTCAATTTTGGAAGCATAAATACAGGGTTTGAATCTAACAATCCCGACCTTGCTGCCAGAATTTGAAACTATAATGCAGTCAGAAGCAAAATCACAAGTTCATTTTCATTTGTTCTAAGTACCCGTACATGCTTTACATTGAACTAGTAGATAAAATTTTCAAGCAGTTAACAAACTCGTTCAAAGGTATCACATTTGTCCCCATATCAGATGGATTAAACTGTGAGTTCCTTTTGAAATCATATCTTTTATAAAATGATATTTAATATCAATATGCTTTGTTCTATCATGAAACATGGATTTCTTCTAAGATGAAAACACTTTCATTATCATAGAAAAAGTATAGCATGATAAAAAACCACTTAACCAAATTCCCCCTTTTATTGCATCAGTAGCAGCAATATACTTTGCCTCTGTGGAAGATAATGCAACAACTTTTTGGCATTGTGATTCTAACTTACAACAATTCCACATAAGGAATAAAAATAGGATGAAGTTGATCTCCTATTATCCCTTTCCCCAGCAAAATCTGAATCTGAATGTCCCTTTAAAGTTACACCATCCTTTTCCAATTTAAACATCTATGTTAGTTGTTCCTCTAATTTATTATAATAACCATTTCAAAGCATTCCAGTGTTCTTCTCTGGATTACTCATGAATCTGCTTAATATGTTAATACTATGTGCAATGTCAGGTTTTGTGAAAAATCATCAAATACACAACATAACCTATGGCATTTGTATTAGGAATATTAGACATTCTAGCATATTCATTTTAAATTTTAGGACAACATTCAGAAGATAGCTTAAAATGGTTAGCAAGAGGTAAGGTCAGGTTTACAGTCATACATTTTAATTTTATTTATTTATTTATTTATTTTAGAATTTTCGTCACTCAGTTGATTCAAAAATAACAATTTTTTTTCTTTATTTCTCCAAATCTGCATGCCTAGTGTCTTTTGAGCATAACCAAGGCTTTTTATATCAAATTCAGATTTCAATTTAAGTTTAATATTGTCAATCTCAGATTTATCACAACTAGCAAGTAGCATATCATCCACATAAAGGACTAGATATAGAGAATTTTTACCTCCATCACCTTTCCATTATAAACAAGTATTATAGTGGCTCCTTTTAAAACCAATATTCAGGATAAAGGCGTTAAATCTATTGTACCATTGCTTAGGAACTTATTTTAAACCATGCAAGGATTTCTTTAACAGGTAAACAATATTTTCAGGATCTCCTTTTATAAAATAAATAGGCTGTTTCATGTAAATAATTCCATCTAATTAACCATACAAAAAAGCAATTTTAACATTCAATTGATCAAGTTCCTATTTAAATGGAGCAATAAAAGCAAGTAGGCATCTAATGATATTATATTTTACAATAGGAAAAAAAGTTCAAGTTTAATCAGCACTTTCTATTTGAGGAAAACCTTTGGTAACCAATTTTGCCTTATATCTAATGTTTTTACTCTTTCCTTTCATTCTTTGACTTCATAGTTCCACTTACAATCAATCAATTTCTACCATTTAGGCTTGTTTACTAAATCACAGGTTTTGTTTTTAAGAAGTGAAGACATTTCATCTTCCACAGCAGCTATCCATATTTTTACTAACTTTACACTTAATGACATCTTCATAGCAGTTAGGCTCATTTTCAAACTGTTCTTGATAAGTAAATAAGGAAATAAAGTCATCAGTGTCAAATCTGGTAGAGGGTATGATCTGCTTCCTCTCCCTTTCTCTTGTGAGATAATACTTATCAAGGGAAAGAGCTGCAAAATCAAATTGGTCCGTCTGATCAATTTCTTGATTATTTTTAGTTTCAAATAAACTGTTATTTTCATCAAGACCACTTTCCTCTACAACAGACATAGGAGTATTTTGCTCATTATGAGAAGACTCCACCTTAATTTGAATATCTTGTTTAGTTAAAATATTTTCTCTTCCTTCCAAACATGGTATTAAAGATTCATTAAAAATGACATCTAACAATAACTCTATAACCTTTTTCACATTTCTCTAATTAATTGTAACCTTTAACATTTTCATCATAATTCAAGAAAACACATTTTAGTGATCTAGGTTTTAAGTTACCAATATTTGATGAGCATATCAATCAAATACTTTCAAATGAGAATAGTTTACAGAATTATTGGACTAGACATATTCGGGAACAACAAAGTTTAGAGCATTAGTAGGACCTCAATTGATAAGATATGCAGCAGTTTTGACAGTTTCGCCCTAAAATAGTTTAGACAAACCAGAACTTAAAAGCATGCATATAACTTTGTTTAATAAAGTTTTATTCCTTTTATTAGCTATTCTATTTTGTTGAGGTGTATAGGCGACAGTTCCGTGTTTCAAAATACCATGCTTTTTAACATAAATTATTGAATTCATATTGCAAAATTCTAAATCATTATCAATCCTCAACGTTTTTATTTTGTGATCAGTTTAATTTTCAACTTGAGTTTTCCAATCCTTAAAATAGAGAGAGTCTCATCTTTAGTCTTCAATAAGAAAACCCTTTTTTTTTTTTTTTTTGAAAAATCATCAATAATCATCAAGTAATATATGAAATAAGATAAAGTGCACAAATTAATAAGTAATATCTGAAATCAGATAAAGTGCACACAGCAGTAGGACCCACAAATCAACATGCAAATATTCAAGTGTTTGTTTGGATTTATGAATTCCCTTTGAAAAAAGTAATTTGACTTGTTTTCTTCTAATACATTGTTCACAAAAACCAAAATTGCTAAGTCTTTCATGCTACAATTTTGCAAGTTAAATTTCTCATATAAAGCAGAAGTAGTCAAACCAAGTAAGTTTACCTTTCAAAAAATAGAAGCCATGTCTCTTTAGGGGTGTTTATGATTAAATCATTGCCCCTAAGAATTTTAATGTATCTTTGACCTAAATTTATTTTAAATTTCATGTCATCTAACATACCTAAGGACACTGAATTCCTCTTCAAATCAAGAACATAGCATGTTCCTTTAAGAAATAAGATATTACCATCATCTAACAACCGTTTTATAGTCCTTATTCCACTAATCTTACAGATAAAATTATTTCCCATTATGACTAGCCCACCAACAGTTTTTTCAAAATCAAAAAAATAACTTTTATTTGGACACACGTGGAAAGAACATCCTGAGTCAAGTATCCATTAATCTCTAAGTTTCTTCTCCACATTAACAAGGATTAAACAATTTTCAATCTTAACTTTATTATAAGATTCTTTGGAATCATTTTTCTTTTTAGAACAATCTTTAGTAAAATATCCTAATTTCTCACAGCAATAACATTTCTTGTATTTAGCATTATTTTTGGACTTATTCTTATCACTCCATTTGTTTTTTATTTCAATCAAAGACTTAGTTTGATAATTATATTTACCAAAAAATTTCCTTTTACTAACAAATTATCTCCCCGTTGACTATTATTGAACTCAACTTTAATTTCTAGGGCCTTATTTCTAAGGGCATTGATTATTATGTCAGTACTAAGTTCTTTCCTGCCATATTATAGGGTAACCTTGGTGTCTTTATGTCTATTACTAATGGAGTTTAATGTTGATGAAAATATTGTTCGATCAAGAATACCACAAGTACACGATTCAATAACAAGTAGTAAAATAGATTTTGAATTCAAGTATCGTTCCCACGGAGATTGTACTATTTTTACTTGTGACCAGACTATATTTTTATGACGGATGCGAATATATAAAAATACATTAATGGATTTGTGAATACTTATAGATCACGTATATATTTCTATCCCCTATTGGTATCTACGATAATTGACACTAGATCTATTTATTTATTTATTTTTCAATTTTTCGAATATAAAACAAGCCACAAAACTCATACATTTCGGCCTAAGCCCCGGAGGTTTAACGACCACTTCTAGCACCTATATCCCTCATTGAGCATCCAATAAATTGGATTATGCTCCATTGCACTGAATAGCCCAAATTGGCAACAAAGTGACAAGAGTTTCAACGAATACACTGAGATGGTGCAAGAACACTTATCTTTCAAAAATAGCAACCGATCTACAAAGAATCACTAAGAATCTTTCCAAAACTCCTATGAAAATAACAACTCAAAATAACCTCTTGTTTTTTACAAATATTCACTCAAAATATCACAAACAGAGGCTAAACATTACAGATCAAAGGTCTCAAATTAGAAATTGGAGAGAAAAAAACTGAAAATGAAACCCTAGCAATAAAGACTTTCTCTCTCTAAAACTAACAACCAAGAGATGAAATAAATCGACTCGTATGCCAAAATGAAATGGCATACAAGAGATATAAGCCCAAGAATAATTCAGAAGTGGCATCCAATGGTCAAGATTGAAGCCACGTGTCACAATCCAATATAACAGTCTTTACTGAAAAGTCACATTTCAAAAATGCGTTTTCCACTCAAATTCTAGAAGCACAAATACAGGGTTCGAATCCAACTGTGTGGAATAAACAAGTGATTTTGCAATCCAAAAAAAGTCACTTATTTTCATTATGAGCACGTTTGATTGTCAATATTTTATATGAAAAATGTCATTTTCCCACCAAAATTCCCACTTTTATGCTATTTGGTTGATATTTTTTAAAGAAAATATTTTTTTACTTTTGGTCAAGTGATCATATTTTCTATGAAAACAAGGAAATTATTTTCTTTAGTGGGAGTAGGTTTTTATTTTCCAAGTAATTCGCTCAACCTTTCTCTCTCATCTACCCCCTCTCTCCCATCTACCTACCAATAAAAAATGGACAAGTATAACATTTTTTAGGTTAAAAATAAAATTAATTAAACATATTTAATTGATAATTTCCATGCAAATAATTTCTAGATAATTAGAATTTATTTTCTTTCTTTGTAAATTCCATACTTACAATTTAACGCAAATTATCTTAGTGCTATTGGGAATTCATAAAACAAGAAGTCTTTTTTAAATGAATGATTTATCCGCACGATGACTTAACTTAGATTGTTTCGAGAGTATTCCACACTTCTTGAGAAGTCTATGAATGAGCCCATGGTAGGGGATAGAGAACCAATAATTGCATTCTTTAGAAGTTGATCTTGACAAATCAAGAATGCAAAATTAGGTTTTGGAGTGATTTTTCCATTAGATTAATTGTGGCTAGAGGATAGAACGTGATCAATCAACAAAGCCGAATAGATCATGTCCAATAAGAATAGTACGAAATTTAAGGCACAAAAATGATATTTTATGTTTATGAGATTGAGAGAGACTTGCGAAGCAATATTTATGGAGATGGTGGAAGAGAGGTCACGAGAAGAATATAGATAGAAGTGATCCGTGTGGTGGGAGGTGGCAGAAAAATAAAGATCCAATGAAGGTGGCAATCGATCTCGACTTGGTTTTTGCTTGATATATATGTTGTTTTAATTTTTCCTCTATCAATTAGTTTCCGAACAATGTTGTAATCGATCTCAATGTGCTTCGTTCTTTCATGGAAAACTGGGTTAGCAGCAATGTGTATTGCTGCTTGGTTATCACAAAATAAAGTAACAGGTTGAGCATGACTAATGAGAAAATCTTGCAACAATTGTCTTAACCAAGTTAACTCGCAAGTAATAGATGCCATAGATCTGTATTCTGCCTCAGCTGAAGATTTGGATACCATAGTCTGTTTCTTGTTTTTCAGGAAATAAGTGATTTCCCTAGGAAAACACAATATCCCGTTACTGATCGACGTATAGTAATATCCTCGGCCCAATCTGCATCACAAAATTCAGTCAAGTTCAGATTATTTTCTGAGGGAAAGAATAGTCCTTGTCCTGGTGACCCTTTCAAATATCGAAGTACACGATAAGCGGCATCAAGATGAAGTCTTCTAGGCTCTTGCATGAATTGGCTAAGAGTGTTGACTGAAAAACAAACTCCTGGCCTCGTATGGTCAAGTAAATCAATTTTCTGATCAATCGCCGATAATATGTTGGGTCTTTGAGTAAGTCACAATCGGTAGAAGTAAGCTTTAAATATTGTTCCATGGGAAACTTGGTAGGTTTCACACCGAGTAACCCCACTTCTTAAAGGATGTCAAGAGTGTACTTTCGTTGGTTGATGGAGATTCCCGTTTTAGATGGGGCTATTTCAATTCTAAGGAAATATTTCAACAATCCGAGGTCCTTTAACTTGAAGCAAGACGTAAGGAATTTCTTTACATTGTCGATGGCCATTTGATCGTTTCCTATTATAGTCATATCGTCAATATATAGAAGAATAACTGTAAATGAGTCTCCACAAACATTTGTAAAAAGAGAGTAGTTTTGCACTGCTAAAAGCCAAATTTGTTGATGGCAGATAGAAATTTTTGAAACCATGATCGTGAGGCTTGTTTCAACCCATACAAGAATTTGTGAACGCAACATACAAGTGGTGACTCCCACTGTTGATGAAAACGGGGTGGAAGATGTAAGAATTTTTTAATTAAAGATGGGCTTGTATGTATGAATAATTGTGTGTTAAATTATAGGCTATCGAATTCGGTTGAGCCCAATTAAAGTGATCTAATAAGGCTTCGGTTTTGGGCTTTAATGTATCCAGTTAAAGTATGGGTTTACATATGTGTAGAGACCGGGCCCAGTCCTAATTCTTTGATGGGCCGAATTAAGTCAAAGGGCATCCCTATATAAATAGGTTATGGTCCCCAGATCACACGCAACTTATTATTCATTCTCTACTGCATCCCGTCATAGAGAGGAAAAGGAGATTGCGTGTAGATTTGGAAGACCATACCGCGAAATTCATATTGCATTAACCATGTCAGATTCAGGTATGCTTCCGCTTTAATTCTTATATTTCTTGATGATTTAACATGAAAGATCCAGTAATTTAAAGTACTAAATTATCCAACAAGTGGTATCAGAGCCTATTCATGTTGAATCATTGAGAATCAAAGGTTTTAGTTTGGTTCTTGCAATATATTTTGAAATTTTCAGATTTAACAATTTTTGGTTATATGTTTTGTTAAATTTGAAAATTTTTGCGGTATAATTTTGTTATTTTCGTTCGGATTGATTCAGTTTAGAAAATTCA